>NC_056733.1:622314263-622426763 GCF_019279795.1 Protopterus annectens
ATTGATCATTGAAATTGTACAACCAAAGACTATAGTGTCTTATATACACCAAGACACAAAGTCATACAATACCAGGCAGAAATAAGGGTAGTGTGGAAGAAAGATAGCCAGACAGTTCCAGTAGTAGTAGGAGCAGCGGGTCTTATAAAAATAATTTACAATCATATGTTACTAACACACGTAACTCCATATGAATTGTGGAAGGAATCATTACTGGGCACATTGTGGGTGGTGGGAAAAGTACTTCAGGCTAACACCAAGGACTGAAACAATATTAATTTCATGAACTTTAATCAAACTTTGACTTAGGAATGGAGTCCATTCCTGTCATGGTATTAAAAACCCAAAAGACTTGGAGAAATTAAAAAAAGGATAGAAAAGAAAACAAACCATATTAATATTTTTTCATTTATAATAAACTATACATTACATATATTTTTTCTTTCTTTACAACACATAGGATTCAATCAAACATTTCATAAATTGCTCAATTACTGCGTTCTCTTAAACCTCTTTCCTTGTCCTGAACATTATTCTGCATGCATTGTTTCCACAAAATCCATTTATTTCTATGTAATTTGCTCTTTCTCTTTTCTAAAGACCCTACTTCTAGTTGGTTTAGATTTTGATTTCCATTTTCTAGTAATTGCTTTTTTGGCAGCCAATAGAATTAAATTTAATAAGACATTGCTATATCTAATCAATTCAAATCTTCTGTCCCAGTTCAAAAGGATCATTTCCTTAGTTACAACCATTAGGTCTCCCAATATTTCTAACAGAGTATTCTGTAGGAAAGTTTTATCTATGCCTTCCTTATTATAGCAATAACCCACGCCTGGGTGTGGGTAATGCTGGATTTACCCACGGTTGGCGTGGTTTGGTCCCGAGGGACCAAACAAAGCCAACCGTGGGTAAATACAGCATTACCCACACCCAGAAGTGGGTTATTGCTATTATACCATGACATTATTTAAGAAAATAAACTATTACTTTTCTTAAATAATGGCATAGTATAATGCCTGTTTACTGCCCTTCCGCAGATGTCTGGCATCCGCGACAGTTCTGATGTAAGTTCTGTATGGGTAGGGGAAGGACCAGGGAGCTGTGACATCACAGCATGGGTGGGTTTTTAGAACAGTCATGGTGTTGTCAGTTTGGGGAGGGAATTTGACAGAAAACTACTTGTATTCATTGGCCTTGTTGACATCAATGCACTGGAGAGTACAGCAACATTTTTCAGGGCAGGATAAAAGTTTTTTGAAAGTGAAACCACCACAGTACAGTAAAGTACTGTTCTAGTGAAGAGAAACAGTCAATTAAAGTTTAAAATAGTTTAATTGCTGTATTGTTTATTCATAGTAGGGACTGTAAACAGGGAGAAAAAGGACACAGAAGTTGAGCATTTAATAATAGAATCTCATTGTTGCCCTTTAAAACTAACTGACTGAAAGACCACAGTGTATGCATGTAAAATCAGTGCAGTGTCAGGAGCTTTAGGAAGAAAGCGGCCTGCGTGATGTAATTTTTTTACAGACAAGCACTGCATTGTGGCATACCTAGAGGCAGACTAAACAATCAGGATCACTTCAAGATACTAAACCTCATGTGGTCAGACTCAGAAATTATGTATAAAATATTTAAAAACCTGTAAATAGTCCCGGAGTGGTGTTAAAATGTAGGAAACACCAAACCATGATGAAATAAGCATGTTTTTTTGAGTCTGTGGGTATGGTTCTCCTTTAATGAAATTTTCAACTTTGAGTTATTGGTAAGTTCATGAATTAATGTTTTATTGTTTAATTCAATTACCTAATTTCTGTACTTTTTGTTTATTGGCGTCTTTTGAAAAAGTTTTAAATTGATGCTTAATCAGACTAATTATATATACGAAACCTAACTGATTTTCCTTTATTCTGATGAAGTTCTAAGTTGCTGGACGAAAGTGCTCAATGTTCTGTCTCAAATAAAAAAAAAACTTTATTTTACTTTATCTATGAACATTCTAATTTTATTTAATGTGATTTCTCACTTGGGACTATGTGAACCCTTTATTATGGTTATTGTCTTTTATTTGCCAATATTACTTTGTACTTGAAAAATCCAGAAAAGAATATTTCTGTGTTGTGGAATATTTTTTAAACAAAAAACATCTTTATTAAATTATCACACATGACATAGGCAATCTTACATTTATATAAATGAAAAACAAACAACATTGATACCACTTCAGTTGCAAACAATATGCATCACAGACACAATTGAAACAAATGTAGTTACAAACATTAAACATCACTTATAATCTAGCCAGTTATTGTCATTTAAGCATTATATACTTGATGACAGCCTGTTCTACTTTCTGTTGCCTGAGTCATTATTCTAAAAGATTCTGTGCTCTAGAACTATTATCAAAAATCAGTTGCTTAACAGCAATCTTTCTAAACTCATGCATATTATCAAAGTAATCCCTTATTTTCTGTGTAGCATTCTGCAATTGCTCCTTTTCTTGTTTTGAGAGATTCCCCTATTTTGCAATACTTCACATTTGCCAGTCCCTCTAAATAATTCTTTTTACTTCTTAATCATATATCCCTTTTCTTTATTTCTACCCTACTTTTAAACTCCACTTTAATTTTATCCCACTCCCTAGCTATATTTTCAGAAGAAACTTCTATCTTCTCTAAGAGCTCCTGAATTATTTCCAAAACCCATTCCTTAAATTCCTCTCTTTTCAACATACACTTGGGAAAGCTCCAGTGTCTCATTTTTATTTCACTACATTGCATTTTTATTTTAGTTATTATTGGCGCATGAACTGAAATAGTTATTGGGTGCATTTCAAGACCTTCAATTAAATGGGCATGTTCCTGTGGGATAGAAATTCAATCTAGCCTAGCCTAGTTTTTTTTTGTCTTTGAGAATAATATGTAAATTCACTCCAAAATCCTAGTACTGAATTCACATCTTCCATGGCAAACATTTTCATAAATTGCTTCAAAAATCTACCCTCCTTTGTTATAGTTCCCCTTCTAGGCCCCCAGACACATCTTCACTGTTGCAAACCAAATTCCAGTCCCCACCTACAAGTAATATTCCTTGCTGAAAGCTAATTATTTCTTCCACAATTTTCTTAAGCTTCATTATAACAGTTTTAGTTGGAATATAGATGTATGCCCTTGCAATCCTCCTCCCTTGCCAGTAACCACTTAGTACCATATATCTTCTATTATTGCATTGTTTCCCTCTTCTATCACTGTTGGAGCTCCTCTTACAATTAACATAAGTACCCCTCTTTTTCTTTACCCCAGATATTCTGCTGAATAACCATCCTGAAAGCCTTTCTTTATCAAATTCACATGTTCATTTCTTTCCAGGTATGTATTCTGCAGCATAACTATTTGCGCTCTACATTTTCTAATATAGTTCACTACTCTTTCCTTTTTGTATTTATCTGTAAGACCATTTGGATTGAAAAACATTACAGAAAGCATTATTTTTATATATAGTTATTATTACCATACTTTATGTATAAATGCTTTTTTGTTAAATGTCCAGTTCTAAATGTTATGTTGCATGCATATCTTACTTGGCAGGTTGGTCTTTTATATAGTTGCTTCTTCTCATATCCATTTCAGCCTATGTCACATCTTACAGAACTTTTTGTTTTATTGAAATCCTTCAAACAATAAAAACAACCCCTCCCTCGATATCCCCCTAAAACCTATTAACCTAATAATAATAACAAACAAAACTGCATACATCTTCAAATATGGAAGTCTTTACTTCCTAAGAAGAACAAAAGTTTTAAACTGATAATCACACAGACAGGCTAGAGTTAACCAAAAAGAAAGGTTAGTCATGTTAAGATGGATGGTGCAGCTTGTGCTTTTAGTAAGTGTTGTATGTTTTTGTCTTATCTTTATAGCACTCCTAGCTGAGAAAAACACATGAATGCTTTCAGTAAACACCTTCTCCAAGCCATTTCTCTTTACCAAATTGCCTTCTAGTGATATGCAAACCAGACACAAAACTGCTAAGGATACCTTGTTTACCAGAAAAAAGCCTTATAATATTCAGTATTCTTTTTTATTTACATATGTTGTACTAAACTTGTTTCTGGATAAAGCCTAAGGCCTTAACCCAGTCATTTCCCTATACAAGCATAAGAAAAGGCACACCAATTTTTTTTTTTGTCATGCTCTCTTAACCAGACATTTCCTCCCTCTCTGTTTTTTTTTTTTATATTGCAGTGCCTATGTTTTAACTGAGCAAGGAGAAAGAGAGAAGAAGGGAGGAAAAAACATATCTATTTATATTGGTATCCCCATTAAATAAAAAAAAAAGAAAAAACTTTACTTCATAGCTTACAAAGAAAGTCATGTAACATATAAATAGTAGCATTAAGACAACAAGAAAATAGTTTTGCTTACAGTTAACTTTCTCCCTCCTCTTCCCCAGTCCAAAGTGGTTCTTTGAGGAGGGTCTCTATCAGAAGCTGGAATGGTCAAAAGAGTGAACTCTTTTTGATCGAGCTTTAAAGATCGAAGGAAGTAAACAGCAAAGACATGGAACAGTGATTTTTTTCCCAGGGAAAAAAATCTGTTGGCCGTCTTTGGAAGTTTGCCATTTCCTCCAATCTGATGCTGTCTCAGAGTTGGTATATATAAGTGAGGGGGTGTGGGCACATTTTCAAGCCCAGACTGCAGTAAGATACAATGTATCTAATTCATCTGGAACTGCAAATGTTACAAAAAACTCGAGGCTGGAACAGTGGCTTAATTCAACAGTGCCTTCAACTCCTGGGGGTGTGGCCCACCAAACAGCTGTTGAAGGTAATTTAACACTATATCATGAACTTTTAACCAGATATTGTAAACTTTTTCCTGAAAATGTGTATTTTAGAGACTGCATTAAGCACAGGCAGGTCCCAAAGGGCCTACTGGTTTAGTGGAGAATTCACCATTACATAAAGATGTACTCAGTATGTATGACAGACATGGCTGTGAGCTAATGGAACTGTTGGTCTGTTATAATTCTAAAGAATGGATGAGCTGTATTCAACAATTAAAACCATGGATGAATCTATTATTAAAGATAATGCTTTTCATCAGTTTAAAGTTCAGTATGACAGAATTTTGTCCAAAATAGACAATATGAGCAAAGCCATAAACCAACAAAAAAACGCAAGTTGGAAAGGGACAGACTAGATTATTTAAATGATAAAGTATATCCCAGTCCACTCAAAGGGAACAAAGGACTATTTATTTCTCCGACAATCAGAACACCGACTGTGGAGATGAAAATGGCCAGGTTTTCACTAATCAGCAGGCCCCATTGGACCAGCCTGGAGTGCGATGGTCGGAACGAATCTGGAACAAGAAGGAGAATTACAACTATAGGCCTGTGAATTATCCACTGAACCAACAGCAGAGGAGGATGTCCCATTCCTTGGACAGGAACCAGAGGAAATGTTAGGTGACTTATGTACATCTAATTCTTTGTCTATTATAAAAAAAACTGTACTGTGGATTTCAACGTGTATAATTTTAGCAGCTACAATATAACTCAGGCTCATGCAGACTTGTTTAGTAAAGGCCTGACATTTATACCTATGAGAAGAGCTGATGTGTCTAAAACTTGAAATTATATGTGAGAAAGCTGAACTTATCAGTTATTCTGTACCAACAAATTTACGCATCCCCAGCACTTTTAACCCTGACTTGCATCCTATGTTAAAAACCTTTGACGATGCATGTGAACTAGATTTGAGACATTTGCTTAAAAATAATACCCTACCTATTTCGTTTAACTTAACATCTGTGCAACGTAATCTAATAGATGACATTAAAAAATCAGGCTCTCTTTGATTTATGCAGCCTAATAATGGAGTGTGTATCATCATTATGGACCAGGTGGACTATAACCAATGCATGCTCCAACTGCTATATGAGGATTTTATGTTGAGGCAGCCCTGAACAAAGATAATATTTCATATAATAGAGTAGATTTTTTTTATATGATATGTTAACTCAGGGTCAGCTGTCTGTGGAACAATATAATTATGTTTGTAATACAGCTCCTACATTAGCCACACTTTTTGGTGTGCCAAAATTACATAAAGACTTATATAAGCCCCCCTTGACCCATTGTTGATAGCACCTCCTCAAAGACATATTATATAGCAAAAGTTATTGATGAATGACTAAAACATTACTTGGTTCCTGTTAAGCATCTCTTTCATGATTCTTGGAACTTTTTGATGAAATGTAATGACGAACAACAATTCAGAGAGGGACTTTTTCTGACAAATTGATATAAAAGGCTTATTTACCTGCATCCCCCATAATATTGGGATAGAATGGTATATTGAATATTTCACTGTCTATGTACATGTTGAACAGGATAAGCTAAATACAATTTCCTATTTACTTGAAATGGTTTTACACAACAACTTTTTGTATTATGAAGGCCAGTATTTTAATCAAGTGTCAGGTGTAGCCATGGGCTCACCTTGCGGGCCATTATATGCAAATGTGGTTATGTTAGTATGGGAATTACGTTATTTATTTAATAGTAATGTTTTTAAGTATGTTAGGATGTAGGTACATTTTTTCGATGATTTGTTTATTGCTTGGGATGGTCATGTTGATTTAATACCAGACTTTGTACAATCATTAAATACTACAATTGAGGTTTTGAAGTTTACATACCAGTTAGGTATGAATTCTATACCTTACTTGGATGTAGAATTAACTAGAATAGAAGCTGGTTTAAAAGCCTGTGTTTTTAGGAAAAAAACATATTCAAATAAATACTTGCATTTTACAAGTAACCACCCATACCATGTCAAAAAAGCTGTTATAAAGGGACAGATGGTACGGGCCGCCAGAATGGTAACTGATATGCTTGACTTCTTAAATGAAGTGCACTTTATAGGTAACATGTTTGTGAATAGGGGTTACCCTGTGCAGATGGTTAACAATATAAAATTTGAGATCATTAAGAAGAGACTATCAGGCCAGTACATTCCCTTATTACAAAACCATCATGGCAGGTAATTTGGTGAAGCTTATGGAGAAGTTTCTCCTTCTGCAAATGGTATCCAAAAGAAAACTATAGGAATAATGGCATCAGGCAATAGGGTGACACGTTTTCCATAACGAGAAAGTGGTGTGCAACAAGCAAGAAATACAAAAATGCATTTATTTCTACATCCAATGCCCATAATAAAATATAATGGATATTATTAATAAAAATTGGACATTTATTAGAACAGGTAAACAGCTAATGGAAAAAAATGGTAATTTTCCTGATTTTGTATTAAGTGGGTAGCAACCTTAAAGACTGGTGTGACAGTTTATCCCTTTTATATATGTAACCTCTGCAGAAAATGACAAAGTGTGGAATGTGTTCACAGTGCAAGTCTATTTTGGAATGCAACCAGGTGCACTTGGGTTCCAAGTGTATTATAGTTTCTGGCCACTATTCTTGCCAAACAACAGGAGTGGTTTATGCTGCAAAATGCAGCTCTTGTCCTGCATATCATGTGGGAAAGACTAAGCGAAAATTTAAACAACGGGTGTATGAACACATTTATGATATGCATATTCATAAAGAGACCAGTGCTTTAGTTAAACACGTAAAGGAATTCCCAAGCCATAGTTTTAAATTTGTCATACTGGAACAGTTGCAAAAAACCCCAGGGGGGGGGACCATGGGGTATTTTTTCTTAGAACAGAGAGAGTTGTGGTGGATTTTATACTTGAATGCATCTGCTTATCCAGGGTTAAATGATGTAGTGTCTATTTCTTGTGAGTTAAAATTAAAAACTTTTGATAGATAGTTATATATAAATATTTATATAAATGTTTTTTTAAAAAATGTATTGTTAAAAGTATTTCATTTTAATGTTATTGTTTTATAATGCTATGTCTTTAAGACTCAAGTGGTTGAGTTGGGCTGTAAAAGAGTTTGTCACATGATTTTTGAATGTCTGAAGAAGGCTGGTATTTTCTAGCCAAAAGCGCTTAATGGAATAAAGTTTTAAAAGGTGTGTTTTAAAATTGTGTGTTTCTTGTGAATTCTGCCTTCTGAATTATTACCATTTTCTTCATGTTCGGAAGTTTGTCATTTCCTCCACTGTGGTGCAATGTCAGAGTTGGTATATTTAAGTGGGGGTGGGGGACACATACCCCTGGTGGGCAAAGCCCCCCACTTTTTATTGTGTTTACATTTTTTTTTTCGTTTTTTTTTTTTTCCAGACCAGCAATTTTTTTCCCTAGGAAAAACAGTCGCTGTTCCATGACTTCACTGTTTAGACGTTTGAGCTTTAAAACTCAATCAAAGAGCGTCACTCTTTTGACCATTCAAGCTTCTGCTATAGACCCCTTTGAAGATTAATGACATGAAGTAGGGCATATGCTTTAGAGTCCCCTACAAGTTTAACGAAGTCCACAAAAATCCAATATTCCCAAATCCTCTTGTTCTGCCATGTTTCACAAGTATAATTATTGCAATTTAATTCCACATTTGTCAGTTTCCAAGTTACCTTTTTTATTCTCTGAACATTAATAACATGAAGCAGGGCATATGCTTTAAAGTCCCCTACAAGTTTAACTAAGTCCAAACCAAGGAAGTCCAGTATTTTAAAATTTTTTTGTTCTGTCATGTTTCACAAATATAATTATTGTTTTATCATACCACATTTGTCAATTTTCAAGTTGCTAGCTTTAATCCTGTTCATCTCCATCTCTCAAATCATGTCTGTGTTTCATTTCCAACATATTCTCCATTCTTCTAGTCTACTCATGTTTTCTGACTTCTCTCGGGCATTTTCCTTTGAAACAGTGGAAAAGATTTAATGGGCTCAGCCTCTCTGTAGTCCTTATCAGCAGAAGAACACAAAGTAGAGTTTCACAGCTCACCCCTTGCTGGACAAACTTTTGTATTTCTTCCTTAGCATGTACTGCATCAAAAAATGATTTTTGCCCCTCCAGGTAAAAACACTTAGAAGATGGATGGGCTTCTATCACACCTGCTTCTTGCTATTCCTAAATAATGGAATATATTTACTCCTCTTCTGCCTTGTGTACAATGAGTAGTCATTCTCCACAAATACTCTACTATCTCCGAATTGTAGCACTTTGTCCTTCTGCCACAGTTTTGTCAGAATCAACTCCTTCTGCCAATAAGACTGCATCTGTACTATTAAAGATCTAGGTTGTTTTCTAGTAACCGGATTTGGAGCATACACTTGATGTGCCCTTTCAATTAATATTTCCTGTTGTGGAATACCATCCATTTTCTTATTTGTGCTTTCATAAAATAAATACAGTTTGTGCCTTCCAGCTCCTCTTGTACAGCAGAAAACCTCAGGTTTTCCCTACATACCCTGTTCTCCAATTCTATTATTTTTTTGAAACATCTCTTCTTGTGCAGTCTCATATTCAGCCAACCTTTTCTTCATTTCAGCCTATGAGTTTTGCAGTTCTGTCACCTTATCTGATTGTCTGTTTAAAGCTTCTTCCACTTTTTCCAGCTTTTTATTGTTTGTGTTGATATACTCCATCAGTGTTTTGTTTATTTTTACGAGGTCTGTGTGCAGCTGCTTTATTCTTTCCTCTAAGTTACTGGAAATCATATCTGGAACTTGTACTGCTTCTTGCTGAACAGCTTCAATATTTATCCCCGTCTGTGTTTTTTCGTCACTTTTTGAGTTGATCTTTCTCCTGGTCCTTTTTATTTCTTTTTTCCCAGCATCCAGGCAGTAGACTTCCTAGCTAATTACGGAAATTTGCCCGGACAACTTGGTCCACTGGCTTTCTCTGCTAAGTTTATGTTTTCAGACTTGGTCAGCCAGAATTAAGTTGTTACTCAATGTGCAGCCATCTTGAAAGTCATGTTGTGGAACATTTTGTAATATTTTCAAGTCTTTTTAGGATATAAAATTAATGAAGATAAAACAAAGTTTATACCCGCAAACTTTTTACTCCCATAAGAATTTGTTCAGCAGTACCCATATTTGGTGACACATGATGAGATGAAGTATTTAGATGAATGGATGAATTAAGAAAAAAGATTTTATTATGGCAGATAAGGATACATGGAAAGAGAATAATCAAAATATAATGCCAAACTTAAGAAACTGGACACTTTTGGTTATGGATATGGATAATATGATACAAGCAGTGAAAATGATTTAGTCCCTTCAGTTTTAAGTTATCAACTAAATGAGAAGTTGTGGGATATAATTAATAAAGAATTGAAATAATTTATTTTGGAGGAAAAGAGGGCAAGAGTCAAGTGAGCTATTTTGATTCTCCCTATAGAACAAACTGGGTTTAGGATTACCTGGTTTGAAGGGATACTTTCAAGCTAGGCAGTCAAGACTAATATACATAACACAAGAAGACTGTCATAAATCAAAGTGGAAAGGGATGATGATGAAATGGGGGTGAGGGGATAAGGAGAGAGTAGGATTTTGGATGCAAGTCTTTAAGAAGAATAAGAACAACCATACAGAATATTATATTCATAAAGTATCAGAAAATAGTCCAAAAAATAAACCAATATGGGAATAGAGAAAGAAAATTTTGCCAGTAGGGATGACTGCAAGTAAGACTATAAAAATAGGTGAGAGGCTGTAATTTACTGGAATAAAAAGTAGCTAAGGGACCAAGATATTGTGAGCAAATAACTAGAGAAGGAAAGGTAATAGAGTCGGATGTGGCCAAGCAAAAGTTTAGACTGCAGGTTAGCGACTGACTTCTAATACCAAGGATTAATATCAGAGTACAGGCAAAGATAAAGGGATGATAGAATACTAAGTGAAAAAAAAACAGATCTGGTAAAGTGTTTAGCTGTGTTTAGAAAAGAAGCTGCAGTTAAAATGGTAATTAGTAGGGCTTATAAAATATACCATGATAATTATAAAACTCAACCAGAGGGGATTAGAAAATATTGTGGAGAGATTAGAAAGGTAGTTTACAAAGGAACTCAAAAAACTCCAGCTTTACTCCGTAGCATATCGCCTACTCAGAGGTGATCTCTGCCTAACATATAAAGCTATATCAAACCCAGAGCTGTTGGACATGCTACACCTAAAGAAATCCCAATCCCTCCGAGCTACACCCTCTAGGGACCTAAACCTTGTCACAACAATAAACAGGACATGCTAGAGGGATAGATTCCTATCCCAGAGACTTCCCATACTCTGGAACAGACTACCCATCTATGCCAAGCAAAGTTCTTCATTAGCGCTCTTCAAGAAAAATCGTGATGAGTGGATGGGAAATAGAAAATACACCCCGGGGATCACTTCTGTGTCTCTGCTCGACAGTGGCACAGGAAAATAACTTTCTTGGGTGGCGTAAGCCAGGGAACCTTGTTGGATTTGCTTACGTAGGCCCTTGGGCCGATAGCCTAGTACCTACCTATGAACCTATGAACATTGGAAGGACATCTGTAGGACTCCCAAATACACAACTAAGTCCAGAAGGTTTAGGATTTTACCTTGAAACTGCTTGCATAGATATTTTTAAACTCCAAGCATACTTCAGAATTTCCTCAGATAGACAGCAAATGCTGGAGGTGTGATGGGAAAGAAAATAGTCACTAAGAACAAGTTTTTTAGAGTGTATAACTTGGTATATTTTAAAAGCTCATTAGAATACGTTGTCAGGAATATTGGGGGAGCAAATGGTCGTAACTAAGGAACTTAACCTTTTGAGTTGGACACAGGAGCCAACTTGCTTGGACAAAGTTTAATGCTATTGGCTGCTAAAAAGCAATTATTAGAAGATGAAAGTCAAAATCTAAACCAAATGTAACTGAAGTACTGAGTATTGTAAAGGTGATAAAATAACTCAAGGTGGGATCATTGGCAAAGGAAATGAGCATATTACATAAAAATAAATGGAACTTGTGGAACCAATACATGCAGAATAATTTTCAATAGGAGGAGAGTGGTTTAATAGATGGCAGGAATTGAGCTATTTATGTAATACTGAAGTGAATGATTGTTAAAAATGAACATGCATAAAAACAATGAGAAATATTGCTAATATTGCTATGGCCTGTTTTCTTTTCTATTCACCTATGTGTATCCTTGTACTCAACAGCTTTCACAGAGTCATTTGTTAGTTTCACCTGTGCTTTTTATCCTCAGAGAAAAGTAGCCTTTCAGGAATTTTATGCCTTCACTGCTACCTTGCAGGAAAGCAGATCAGCAATGCAAAGCTAAAATGTTAGTTAACAGAGTTCTGTTCATTTTATATTTTATTTTGCAAAGATTTCTGAATGCTAGCTAAGTGCTATGACGTTATGCAGGACACCACTTGTTCTGTAGAATGAATCAGAATGATGGAGTTTTGAACAGTAGTAAAAGCAGGCTTCTTTTTTCTTGATAGAGGCACTGGGAAGTAATGGGTGGCACGATGCCAGGGCACATCTATGGGCTAGGCTGCTAAAGGCTCCAAGGCCATTAGCCTAGCACACACCTATGAACCTATGTTACTGTTGCAACTGTGATTTAAAAAAATATTTTTAAAAAAATAGTGAAACAGTGTCCAGGAAAATAAATGTAAACTAACAGATAAGGCTGGAGCTTGTACAATGAGATGACAGTGGGCAAAGGGTGGATGTTAACACCGGATATCTACCTGGGAATGGTCTAACGTTGAACCTGCTGTGCTGGCTGCTCCATGGTACATGATTTGGTTAAAAGGTCACTGCCATTTCCTATGTCTTCTATGGGTAAGTCTAAATGGCAGCAACTCTTAAAACATCTAGGAACAGGCTGCTCCATGTTAGATAATTTAATGAAGGGGCCACTACCATTTCTATGTCCTGCCTTTGTTGGTAAGTTTAATTAGTAGTAACTCTTGAAATACATGTCCTGGCCTGTGTCTACCCTTAAAACTATGAAAGACAGAACTGCACTTCTAAAGGCAGCACTCTTTGAAATGTCCACCAATAGTGGAACAACCAAAGAATTGTATTGCGTACACCTAAATGCCTTCTGCACCATATGCTGTGAGAAAGATACAGTATCAGTGTTCCAGCCCCCTGATGTATCACTTCAGGACATACACAACCTAGAATTGTTTGTTACAAAGCAGGGGAATCAGCATCTTCACAGTCATCTATTTCATTCATGAATAATTTGGTGGGATGAATCTATGCATGTTCTGTCTCACATAGCTATCCTACAAATCTTCAGTGAGGGAAAATCCAAAAATGAAGAAAACCTTTACTTTTCTGCTGAAATTGTCTCAGGAAGCTGTAGAAGGGATTCAGTACATTTGCCCAATGTGAGAGCCTGCAGGACTTTAGACTTCACAAAAAGTCTTTCTGGTATTAAATATAATGCCTGAGTTGAAGTTGCATATGACTTAGGTGGGAAGTTACCGCATCAAGTCTGATGTCATGTGGTTTGACATCATCATTCTCAGAACTGGTATTACAAAGGGATTCACAAGCAAGTCTTTTGTCTCTTGGGTTTTAGAGACTAAATAGTGGTCAACTCCTTATTTCTTACCAAAAAAGTGAAACACGATAGGGAACCTTTCCTGAATCCTCTAGAAAACCACTGCAAGTCTGTCATAGACAAATTCAAAGACAAGTGGGGTAAGGCCTCATCTAAGTGTTGAAGATTTTGCTTTAATAAAGATGTTCAAAAATAGTGCAACAATGCCTAGGAAAATAACAGGATTTGCTGTCAAGGATAAATAAAAGTTATATATTTATCGGGTCTATATCACTTAGTCGAAACAGCAGTAGTTCGAACACCATATGTTCGAACTTCTAACCTCAAAGTGCAAAGCCACTGAAGGCTTAGAACAGTGATTTTTTTTCCCAGGGAAACAAATTGCTGTTCCAAGAAACACACACACGACACAAGCACACCAAAAAAAACCAGCAATTCGCACACATACACTTAAAATCCTACATACAACCCTACACTAAACTGTACATACACTACTATCTATCCACTTACCTTAACCCAAACCCTAACCCTAAGGTCCGTCACTATCGCACACTCACCTGACCCACGCCCTAACCCTAACTCACCTATCCCACCCTAACCCTAAAGTCTGTCACTATCGCACACCCACCTCACCTGCGCCCTAACCCTAACTCATCTAACCCACGCCCCAACCCTAACTTCCACACAATCGTACACTTACCTGAACCCGACCGGTAACTTTCCACCACAGTGTTGAAAATCGCGAAGCCACAGAAATGGCACACCAAATTCTTTCCCTGGGAAAGAATTTGGTGTTCTGTGGCTTCGCGATAATCAGTTTTCGAGCTTCACAATTCGAACATATGGTGTTCGAACTGCTGAAGTTTCGACGAACTGATAGGAACCCTATTTATCATAACAATATATCTAGATCAGCAGATTCATGCTCATTAACAACAGAACTAATGCAGCAAGACCTCAGACATTTCAGCATCTGACACTTTTCCAGTTTACTAAACCACTCCTTTTTTACCCATGTTGCTCCATCCATAGATCTTCCTCTTCAAAAATCCAGTTTGTTACAGAGTGCAGACTGTAGTTATTACAAACCTTAAGAGTAAGACAGCAGCAGCAATGTAGGCAGATAGATTAATCGTAATATACCTCCAAAGTCATAACTGTTATTAAGGTAAGTACATAAATTTTGTATCTGGTATGATGAGAATCATTCTTATTAACAGCAGAGCACTCAAGCTAATCTCTCTAGGTGATCTCCCTCATGGAAAGATGTTTTGGACTACTTTGGCACCAAAAAGACATACACATATACATTACATTCAGCATATGGTGTCTTAAAAAAACATTCAGAGAAGATTGTGTTGTACTTTTCATAACAAAATTGAATGCAGTCAGTCAGCTACTTAGCTAGGGTCATGTTAGATAGCAATAATTTTTTTTAATTAGAAGATGATGCACACTTCTGAATGTTATCAGAATGATTTAGTCTTGTCCATATAAAACCCAGTTGCCTGCACACATCCATACCATGAAGAAAATACTCCCCTCTGTAAGCATAACTGGGGTAAAACACTAGAAAAGTAGTGACTTATTTTGGTCCGATACAGTGACTACCACAGGCATGAAAGAAAGAAAGATTTGGATGGAGGGAAACTTTGATTGAGAAACACTAAATAAGGCATATTTATGTACAAGACCTGAAACTATGAATTCCGTCTAGTTGAAGTAATAGTCATTTAAAAGAAGGGGGCTGAAGACAAAAATGTCATTCTGCAGCAGATGTTGGTTCAAAATGGGGGTACAGCAAATTTTTCTAGCAAGAAATACAATATTATAATGGAACAGGATCTTTTTGAGGAGATCTGATAAGAAAGTTACACTTTAGAAAGCATTTACACACTTTTAAAGATGTAAAAAACAGAAATAGTAGCAAAATATACTTTCATGGCAGGACAGTTGAAGCAAGTGTCAGATATTTGTGAAAGGTAATCCAAGAATGAAAGAATAGAAACAGCCTAAGGGTGTAGTTCCTTAGACGATATCCACATAAGGAAACATGTGTATTTGCTTTTATTTATTTTATTTTTATTTATTTATTTTATTTTACATTTGTTGACCGGGCTAGTCCAACTGGATTTATGTCCATTTTCAGTGGAGGCCCGGGGAGAAAAGCTCCAGAGGTACAAACAATTTTTCAAAATACAAATAATACATAGTACAAGTGTGATATGCAATGGGAAGAATGAAATGTAATCACATATATTATAGATCCTAATGAACTAAATAAGTTAACTAAGAAAGAAAGGCCTGTGGAGAAAAGCTCCAGGGGAAAAACAATTTTACAATTACAAATATTGCATAGAACTAATGTGTTATATAATCACTTATATTATAGTTCTTGACTAACTAGAAAAGGCTAAATTAGAAAGAGATTAAGTTAGAGGTTAACTCTTAGCAATACAAAAGGAAGGTCAGAAATGTTAAAGTGAATAAAGTAATATTTACAAAGATCAGGGATATTTTGCTAGTTGAAGAGTTGAGGAAGATGGGAGGGTCAAAGTGGTTAAGGAAGGTTTATGATAGAGTATATATACACAGACACACACACACACACACACACACACACACACATGTGTATGTATATATATTTGCTCGAATGAGCAAACGTTCGAATCCATAATAACTGAACACACTTTAGCGAAAGCACTTTTATCGAAAAAGCGCTTTCGTTAAAGCGTGTTAAAAAAAAAAACAGTACATTAACTGTGCCCCCCACACCCCCCCCTACTTTAATATTCTTCCTCTGAGACCACACTACAGTGGGGAAAAGGAAAATTTCCCTTACCCGCACCATAGTACAGCCTCGGCAACAGGCATACTTACGCAAAAGTGCTTCTTCTGTGAAAAGCACTTTCGTATAAGTATGCCCAGCCGTTAGGGTTTTGGTCAAATGTCCGAAACCCATATATATATATATATATATATATATATATATATATATCTGTGTGTGTGTGTGTGTGTGTGTGTGTGTGTGTGTGTGTGTGTGTGTGTGTGTGTTTTGTTACTGGATAAATGTGAGCATCTGAACTACCCTAGTTTGGATAGGTAGAATTTCTGACTATTAACAGAACTAGAAAAATCATGCAGTTAGATATAGAGAGTGGAGATTCAGATGAGCCTTACTGGAGGAATGGGACAGTAGGGTCCTGAAAGGTTGGAAGTATAAAGATCTGAACAAAGGAAGCCAAACTTGTCAAGGCCAAAATGAGACTATGAAAATGTCCTGGCTTTTGGAATGAATGTAAGAATCAATGGAAATGAGGAAAAGTATACAGAAGTCCTGGAGGCTATTTCTGGATGAAAACATCCCTTCCACTGGTGGAAGGATGAGGATAGATATTCAATTGCAGAAGAAATTGGTGAGTCAAAAAGGTTATGCCAAAGTGATCCTCAGTAATATAACAGATACCCTACCATTTGATATTCTGAGACTCATAACTGCAAGCCCCAGAATAGAGAGATTGAATAAGAGAAAATGCAGACTTGTATGTACCGGTTCCAAGATTGAGCATTTCCTTTTCTCAGAGGTATGACAGTCTTGATATTGGTATATATAATTTCAGGAGTTGGGAATTGCCACTCCACATTGGGGGTGTAGAAGGAGTTTGCCCCATGCAAAACACAACTTTAAATGGAGAATAGCAATGTTCGACATTCCCTGTTCTCTTACATTTTCATCCTTTTTTTTGTAGTTTGAGGATTCACATTTACCCATCTTGGAATTACAATTAAAGAGCCAAAGGAAGAGTGTTTGTGCTACTGAGGAACTGTAGTATCTCTTAATTGGTATCACACACACACAATTTTTTTTAGTTCTATGGTTCCTTCAAGATTTGGTAGGAGCTTTGAAGATGAGAACTACTCTCATAATCATCTTGTGATAAAAATAATCAAATTTCATATATGGTATTAATCTTTGCTAATGCAGTACACTGTATGTGCCTTTTTAAATACAGTCTTACTATTATTTCACAAGCAGACTGAAGTTTCCATTTGTATACAGGTGGAAGTCTTACTGCAGCATAACTGATAGCCCCCCCTCATAATCTAACTAGGAGGTCTACACCTTCCAATTTGTTTTAAGAATCACAAACTCTGATGTGAATCAATGCAATAAATCCTGTCTAACCACTCAAAATGGCGGCACTGACCACTTAATGAGTTGTATACATGTTCACCTCTTCCCATGCACAACCTGCTCTGCATTTAATTTATCATACTGACCAGTAGTATGACAGAAGTGGAGGAAATATTCCAGTTTGTGTATACCAAGTATACAAAAATATAATTTATTTTTAATAACATAAAAAGATTTTAGATAGGTTTTAATGCACCATGTAACCAGAAAGCACTGCCAATGGTGGTCTCATGTATAGGAATTTCAAGAGGTTTTAATTTTGCTGCTCAAAGTGAAGAAGCATACATTCTGCTGTATAGTTGCTCTGGTGACCAGTTTGCTTGATTGTGGCATCCAGGTTGGGAAGGAACCATTGGTCTTACCAAGTTTTGTAACTGTAGTATATCATATACAAAGCATATACACAAATGAATCCCCCAGAAAAGTCCATGATTCCTAAATGCAACAACAACTGCATACCAGTTGTGCCTAACTACGTAATATATAGGACCACAGCCACATATCAGCAACTTTATTACACTTAAATTCTTGAATTTTAAACAATGCATAGATATGCATACATTAATAGCAAAGCAAACAAATCATAATTAATGTTTTCAATATTTGCATGCATATATGTGTGTATGTATGTGCGTGTTTTCTTTTTACAATTTTCATTCACTCCAGTACATACATTCTGCAATTCCTGCCTTCCCTTAAACCTCACTCCTCCTCCTGAGTGTTATTGACATGTTGTTCCCACAGGTTCCATTTTTTTTCTATGTAATTTTCTCTTTCCCTTTTCTAAAGAATCCTATCTCCAGTTATGTCATGTCATTTACAATATTCAGTATTTCAGTAACAGTTGCTTTAGATTTTGATTTCTACTTTCTTGTAATTGCTTTCTTGGCAACCAATAGAATTAAACTTAGTAAAGCCTTTATTTGACAGCAATACTGTCTTTTCATGGACAATTCCCTGGTGATTGATTTTTATGTCACAGTTTTTGTCTCATCTCTTCCTCTCTTAGATATGAATTGTTGAGCTTGATCTGCCTCTCACCTTGGCATAATTTAGTCTTCCATACAGATTTCCATTTGTGCATTTTCTTGATTTCTGCATTCCTGAGCTTTATACAAATTTTACTATAATTTCTGAAATACCTCTAATTCCCCTACAGAATTTCTAGTTATTTTTCTTTTTATAAGATCCCAATCACCAAGTTTGGTAACAATCTTTTCTGCTTTCTATTGTCTACTTCATAGCGCTAAAAGTTTTGTGCTCTGGAGTTATTATCAAAAAATAGCTGCTTATCAGCAACCGTTCTAAACTCATGCTTATTATCTAAATATTCCTTTATTTTCCCTTTAATATTTGCAGATGCTGCTTTTCTAGTTTTGTAAGATTTCCCTTATTCTGCAATGCTTTAAACTTTGTAACCACTCCTGGTGAACTCCTATAGCTTTTTCCTCGTATCTCCTGCTTGCTTACTTCTACCACGTTTTTAAAACACAGTTTCATTTTCTCCCACTCACTTCCTATCCCTTCTGAAGAAATTTTTCTCTTTGTTAATAATTCTTGAATCCTTTCCTCTATCCATTACTTAAATTCCTCTCTCTTTAACAAATAAGAAACTCCTATTGTCTCATGTTTACTTCAGTATCATAATGTTTGCACAATCCCCATTGCAACAGTCTTGCCACATCATTATGCCTTTCAGTATACAGTCCTTCTGTCATTAGTATGTCACAACCAGTAACAAGATGTGCGACTGTTTCCAATTCTGTTTTACAAAACCTACATTTGTCTGTTACTCCCACATGTTTAATGGACTTCGTAAACCAACATGTACGTAGCCCACTATCTTGGGCCGCCAATATTAACCTTTCATCTCTTGGTTTCAATTCACCTCTGAACCATTCCTGCATTCATTCCTGATCAACATGAGGTTCTTCCAGACATTTTCTATACTTGCAACTATATTTATCCTTTTTCCACATTTCTTGTCTTCTCATCTGGTCCTTCACCTTATATTCTTTCTTTTGTTTTTTTGGCACATTCAGTTGCTGCCTGAGTTTTATCTACTATAGGTTTGATTTCCATGCCTGCTTGACGCCAAAATGCTTCTGCTAGATTCAGCAGAGAAGTCATCTTAGATTTAGTCTCATGTTTTGTTTCAAAACTTTCACTACATTAGGGTCATGTGAGTTCAGCAGGTATGTGTGGAGTCCCACGACTGCAGAGCTATACATGTAATCAATTTCAAAGAGGCCCATCCCTCCTTCAGAATGGGGAATATATAATCTTGGTATGCACTGATTTTTATAAATCATTTGGTGAGCATGAAGCATCCTTCTTGTTATCCTATCTAATCTATCCAGCACCTTTTGGGGCTAGTCAATCACTCAAAAACTGTAGGTTAGGACAGGAAGAGCAAGTTGATTTATAGCTTGGATTTGTTCCTAGATGTCAATGCTGTTTTCAGAATTAATTTAAGTCTTCTGAATGCTCCTAACTAAGTTTTATTCGCATTTGTTTATGTTTTATTGTTGATCCTTCATCAGTTGTCAAATATTTATACACTCCCTCTTGCTCAAGTTCTTTTATATCACATTCTTGTCCCAAACTGATGTTTTCCTGGTGCAGCAATTTTCCTGCTTTAAAGGTTGCTTTTGCACATATATCAAGACCAAATGACATTCTTATATCATCTGAAAAAGTTTTGTCAACTTGCAGATTTCAATTCCTCATCTGATGAGCTATACAGTTTCAAATCATCGACAAAGAGAAGATGAGAAGTCTTTGCACTTTGTTGTTTTCTAGGAGTCAAATTATAGCCATGACCTAAGCTGTTAAGTAGACAGCTTAATGTGTTAAGGGCAAGATAGAATAGCAGCAGTGACAGAGAGTCACCCTGGAATATCCCCTTTAATTTTTATCCCTGGAATAATAAGTTGTCCTTTATCATGGCTTAATTGCAAAGTGGCCTGCCACTGTTTCATGGTCACTGTAATGTAGTCAATCAGTGTAGGATGTATCTTATACATTTTTAAGTATTCTTTTATCCATTAATGTGGGATACCATCAAATGCTTTTTTATAGTGAATCCATGCCATACTTAGATTCTTCCCCTTTTTACAGTTCTCTACTATGACTTTATTTAACAGCAAATGATCCTTTGTTCCATATGATTTTATTTTATTGCCCTTTTGTTCTACTGCCATAATTAAGTTTTCTCCTAAATGACTATAAACTCTGTCAGCATCACTTCCATTGTCTAGTTTATACATCGTCGGAAGACAAGTTATTGGTCTTTAATTCTTAGGGTAGCTTGCAAGTTCACTCTTAAGTAGGAGCATTGTTTTTCCTGTTGTTAGCCAGGTTGGTGTCTGTTTGGGGTGCACATATAAATAATTCTTACTCCTGGCTAAATCTGCCATGCACAATCAAGTAAATAACCTCCGCTTAACGCTTGTATTTACTTGATTGTGCATGACAAGCTTTTGTTTTGTTGAGTGGTTCTAACAAGAGTTTGTGGCTGAACTACTAGGAAGAGGAACACACCCACTGGTTTTGGGTGTCAGCAATTGCCTGCATAGGCTGTTTACATTGAGGAGACATCTGAACCTGATTCGTATTGTATTTGGAACTTTATAGTGAACTACTTGGGATATAAAACCTGCTCTGCACATTGCTTCCCACACATTCTCTTTTTTCTTCTTAGCAACAGTACGTTTTGTGGGAAGTGGAATAACACGTGAGCGTTTTTTTGGATTTTATTTTCATTATACACGTTGTTGCTCACGTATATTGCATGGCAGAGTCAAAATCTATTGACACACCGATTGAACTTCCGTATACACCGGAAGTACTACTTAGTCAAAGGGAAACCAACAGAGAGAGCAAGACTAGGTTTCAAGATGTAATAACTGGTGAAGTAAATCCACTTTTGCACTACCATGCTCCTACTGAGACAGACGACAATGGAACCTCAGAAAAGGAATACCATGGCTTAACGACACTTGTACAGGAGATGGAAGGGGACTTTCTGAGACTTAAACGCCTCCAGTTACAACGCCAACATTTCGAGGTGTGCATTGCATGCACAATTGTACCCAGGGGCCTGAGGATTCTTAAAATGCCCACCACAGGTACTGTTTATAAAGATCTGCTGTGCATGTGGCAGCAGATTAACCTTGAAACTAGCATTAAATATATGGAACTTTTGAATAAGTACTTTTTGCCTCAAGAAATTTCTTTGAGGGAAAATATTCAGCAACAACAACTAAGCTTATATAATATGTAACCTAAACAAGTAATAGATGTGTATATGGATAAAATGTTGGATAATGTGTTTATGTACGAAAAGAGATTATTACAGCAAAAACGTGATAAGATTAAGAGGGATACTGACGATTTTAAAAAGGGGAATGTCTTCACTTGGCCCAGGGTGAACAACACAGTGAAGAATTTTGACAACAACCCCCCAGAGCCCCCTATACAACAGAAAGACAGGCAAGGCAATAGTAATAGTGATGTTAATATAAAAGCTAACCTACCACAAGGTGGTGGGAAGGAGAACCTGGTGGTTACTGCAGCTATGGTACACCACGATGGCATAGACATACAAAGCATGTCACCCATTAGCAATATACACAATATTTCCGTTCTTGAGAAAGCTAATACTCGTATAGACATATGTGAACATATTGATACAAATAGTGATAGTACTAGCAAAGGTAGTTTTGAAGTAGGAAAGAAAAAATCAAATGTACTCTTGGATAGCACATCGAACCATGGCTTCCCCCATACAGCCCCTTTCCCAATTGCATCACAATGGAGAGGTGGGGGGAGGGGGAGAGAACGGTCAATGAGCAGAGGCTGACAGAGAAAGAGGCCAGCAGACCATCCACAGCCAGGATCTACTATAAAGAAATTATGGCAAGGGAGCAAGAATCATTAATTTGGAATATATCCAAGAAAACACTTTCCTTGGATGAATGTTATGTATTAGAGAAAGGTACCACATTCATTCCTTCTCAGAAAAGTGATATTACTGATAATATCATTGATCTTAAATTGTTTACTCGTAATTTACAGATTAAACTTGATTTCGCTGGTACTACATCAGAATTACATAAATTTAGGAAACCTAGCACATATGTCCCGAATAACCATCCATTGATAGAAGCATTTTCAAAGTTGGTGGAGAAAGATCTATATGCAAATGATAGTTTTAATAAAAGTAAGAAGTGGACAGGGAACCTCAACCCCGCACAGAGAAGAGCACTGAATAACTTAAGGAATGATGGTAGCATTATGTTAAGACCGGCCGACAAAGGGGGCCCCATAGTAGTGATGGACATGGAATACTACAAAACCAAGATGCATTTGATGCTTGGAGATACAAAATTTTATGAGAAGATTGACACACATACACTTAATATAATTATGAATAGGGTCACTACCAAACTTGAAGTTCTATTACTTGAAGGGAAAATTAACGAAGAACTTTACAGATATTTTATTGTAGAACATCCAATCATACCTTGTATACAAGGGATGCCCAAGATCCACAAAGATGGGAGAGACCCCCCAATGAGACCAATTGTGGCTGGGAGAGGGTGGGTAACGGAACCCATATCACTCTATCTAGAATACTTACTGAGACCAATCATTAATAAGTATGAACACATATTGAGAGACACAAAACAGTTCCTACTCATGTTATATGACAAGACACATGCAGTTAAGGAAGGTGAGAGGGATATACTAGTCACCCTAGATGTACAGTCTTTATTTACTGTCATTCCGAATTTGGATGGCATTACCTGTATTAGTCAATGCTTAGAGAAAGATGGTACATTCTCTATGAGCAAGATTGAAGTTATCTGTGAACTCATGGAGCTAGTACTTATGAACAATGTGTTTATTTTTGACAATCAGTTATACATTCAAAAGGATGGCGTAGCTATGGGCACTTCTTGTGCCAATAGCTACGCCAACCTTGTCATGGCATGCTGGGAGTTTAACTATCTATTTGAGAACACTGCATATCAGAATTATGTGTCATTTTAAACCCGTTTCGTTGATGACCTTTTTATTATTTGGAAAGGAGATGAACAACAACTTTTAGAATTCCATAGAGATATAAACACCCACATGAACTATCTCAGGTTTACAATGGATAACTCAATAGAGTTGATATCATTCCTGGATGTTTATATTCAGAGATTGCCGAGTGGCCTCTTGAACACAGGTGTGCATAGGAAAAGCTGCTATCGTAATCATCTGTTACATCGTAGTAGCATGCATCCAGCACATGTTTTTAACAACATTGTCAGAGGACAAGCTATGAGGATATCTAGATTACACGCTGATAATATAAGCTTTGATAATAGAATGTCCGAACTGAGGAATATGTTTTTGGATAGAAGTTATTCACCTGATGAAATAGATGCTAACATGAAAGATATAAATGAGCTGAGGAAAGGTAGAGCGTTTCCATACTTTGCTAATAGGAATGATGGATGCAAAGAATTGGACGCAATACATGATATCAGTGATAGACTTAGGATACCAATATTTTACACACAGGATGTTAGATATGTGAAGGACATTTATAGGAAGCACTGGGACATTCTTCTCACTGATTTAGATATATCAGGAGTGATTGATCACTCTCCTAGGTTCACATATAAGAATAAATATAACCTATATAGGATGTTATGTGGACCGAACAGAATATGTGAAACTGTGAGATGTGTGAAAAGCAGCATGACTAGGAAATGTAATAGATGCAGTTATTGTAATTTCATCAAAGAAACAGATAGCTTTACACATCCGAACACAGGACAGGAATTTGTTTTTACAACTGCGGCCTCCTGTGACACTACACATGTAGTCTATTTAGCGACCTGCACACAGTGCTGTGCATTTTATATAGGTAAAACTGACCGCAAATTGAAAGAGAGAATCAGAGAACACATATACAAGATCAGAGTGGCCTCACCATGCAGTGCATTGTCGAAACGTGATTAATACCGCTAAACAACACACATTTAAGTTTCAAGTGATACAGGTGAATGAACCCACGTTGAGGAGAGGTGACATCCAGAATTTAGCTGAAGCAAAGGAGACCAAATGGATTATCAGACTTAGAGCTGACTGTCACCATGGCCTCAATGACAGGGTATCCATTAAACCCATGCTGAAATCTAGGTCCCTACGCCATTGAGCACCATATATCTCATACCTATCCATTCATACCTTGACATTTCTATTTGTTTCATTCACTTTTTTCCTTACCTTCCTTCCCCCCCTCTTTCCCTCACATTCATTCCCCCTCCACACTTTCTTTAATCTTGTCATTTCTCTCCCCCCCAACCCCCAAACACCCCCACACTTTCTTTAATCTTGTCATTTCTCCCCAACCCCCGTCCCCTTTTGCATAGCATTCATTTAGGGCATTTGATATAACATCACATAGTCTTATTGTCAACTGTCTTTATATATGTGTACATTTTACACATATAAACATATACATACATATTTTATGCATTATCCGCTTACACATATTTTTTCATAAATGCACACACGCAACATCATAGTTCCATATCTTTGTTCCACTTCTACTAGTACATGACATGGATATTTGGATGCATGCATTCCACACATGACATGAGTGGATGCACATTTTAGCTCTGTTAAAAGAATAGAAATATTATTTCTTTTTATGTATAAAGCATGTTTATAAGATTGATTGTTTAGCAATACAGCATGGCTGACTATATATATATATATATATATATATATATATATATATATATATATATATATACATGCCATATATTTTTATGCTTTATATACATTTTTTATGTTTTATTTATGATTTTAGAAGCTGCTTACAACAAGCTATGCTTGAAATTAGGGCAGTACCTCCTGTCCCTTTAATTTTTAAATAATGTATGCACTTCAATTAATTGAGGATGTGACATCATTGCATTTTTAATGTTTGTATATTTAAATGTTTGCACCAAGCACTTTAGTTGTTATTGGCCTGAAGAAGACCACAAGTTTAAAGCGCTTGCCGTTTTTATTTAATAAATATTTATAACCTCCGCTTAACGCTTGTATTTACTTGATTGTGCATGACAAGCTTTTGTTTTGTGGAGTGGTACTAACAAGAGTTTGTGGCTGAACTACTAGGAAGAGGAACACACCCACTGGTTTTGGGTGTCAGCAATTGCCTGCATAGGCTGTTTACATTGAGGAGACATCTGAACCTGATTCGTATTGTATTTGGAACTTAATAGTGAACTACTTGGGATATAAAACCTACTCTGCACATTGCTTCCCACACATTCTCTTTTTTCTTAGTTGCTTTATAGTTTTCTCTATTTGATACTTCCATGATGGTATTCGATTTCTCCCCTTTCTGTCCTTCATTACCCTGTGTTCTTGTGGTAGAACTATATCAGTTATTAATTTAGCTGCACAGTAATATATCCTGTTTACTTCTGTTGTATTGAATTAATCTCTATGGACAGTCTTAATTACTGTATTTATTTGTTTTATCAAGCTTCTGACTTTTTGGGTTTTATTGATCTTCTGCAGTCT
The DNA here is from genome assembly GCF_019279795.1 of Protopterus annectens. Taxonomy (NCBI): domain Eukaryota; kingdom Metazoa; phylum Chordata; order Ceratodontiformes; family Protopteridae; genus Protopterus; species Protopterus annectens. The sequence continues at coordinate 622,340,540 of NC_056733.1, forward strand.
ATTTCTTTCATTGATCTTACTACGTCTATCTAGCTCTATTAAGTCAAGCAACTCTTCTCTTAGCACGGGTTCTTCTAGACTGAGGGCACATTTTTTTATAGGTTCATAGGTGTTTACTAGGCTAATGACTACAAGTGCCTTTTTAATCCTAGCCATGCATCCCAAATCCCTGACAAGTTCTGATACCCTTGATAAGTGTAAACATGGGCCTAGGAGATGAACCATTTACAGATGCATAGGTGCCAAACCAGTGATGAATTTCCGGTTTCCCATCCAATTGTCCAAGTTGCACTTGAATTGGATTAGGGAGGAATTCTGCTTCACATGGATGGGGAGCCTGTTCCATAGACGGGGTAGTCTCTGGGATACATACATATCTCTCCAGCAGGTCCTATTTATATCACAGGCAAGGTTTAAGTCTTTAGAATGGGTAATTCTGGTACTGTTTGTTTTGTGGATATGCAGGAGATCCATCAGAGTGGGGTCTGATAACGCCCTGTATGCCAGGCATAGCTCTCCCCTCAAAAGCCTATAGAAGACAGAATACAGGGAAAGGGCCTTGAGGTGGTCTGCATAGGACATATTACTTACACCCTGTATTCTTTTAGTGAGGAACCTCTGTGGATGTTCCAGTTGTTGAATATGCCTGGTTAGGTACATACCAAAGGGGGCATTGCCCTGTGGGCATTCTATAGAAAGTTCTATTGCATAGTCCTGTGGCATATTCTCTTCAATTTTATCCTGTGCCATCCATTGCTCTGACATATGAAAACTCACTGACCTATCACTCCTCGACATTAACTGTGTCAGAGTTTCCACAGTTTCCTGTTCCTTCCCTGGCTGTCCAGCTTCAAGTGGATGTTTATACTGGTTTTCTGTGGAAGACTCCAAAATATCTTCATATGGCACCTGACCAATTGCTTCCCATTCCACTGGTTTACCCTTAATTTGGAGTTCCATTGCTCTGTCCTGTTGTGGTGCTTTTTGAATTAGATTTTCTACACTGAGTCCTTCACTTTGGAGGAACTTCATAACCTCAGTGTCTATTTCTTTAACTTTTCCATTACCAATCTCCTTTTCTACTTTTCCTCTTTGTTTTATTTTTTTGTATTGTTAAGTTTTCCATGTCTGGATTCCTTTGCCTGTATTTCTCTTCTAATATCTTTGGTGCTGCTCTTTTTGTATTGATTAATTTTGCTTTCTCCTTTGCATAGATATTACACCATATTAAATCTCTTTTTCTTTCCCATGTCCATATTTCTTCTTCAGATGTTGCCTGATCTTCCTGTTTCTCCTTACTTTGGAGACTCGCTCCATCATGCTGTGCTATAACCTGTATTAGACCTTCTACATTAAATCCTTCACTTTGCAGGCATTCCATAACTTCAACTTCTATTTTTTTAACTTCTACTTTACTAATCATCTTTGTCTCCCACTGAAAGTCTTGCCTAATGGAAATAAAAATAGTTAATGACTTTTTCAAATACACAAAAAAAACTACTATTTTTCACACCTTTTGTTGTTTTATCTTTTTTTTTAGGCCTACTTTCTTAAAGAAAACATATTTATAGCTCAAGCCAAAGATATTAATCTAGATATTCAGCTCTATAAAATCAGGGAAATTATTATAATTCCACATATAATGTGATCAATATACATTTACATCCTCCACCCTCTTTATTGGTTTTGTTATTGTCAGAAGAATGAGAGGTAGAGTCCTGTTCTGCTTGCAAGCTCACTCTTTGCCAACTAAACTTTTTTTTATTTCCTCCTTAGCCCATTCTGCATCCAAAAATGTCTTTCATTTTCAAAGAACAAATATTCTAAAGAAAGATGCAACAGCTTCTCAACATTCCCTGATTGTTGGGATAAACTTGCTTCCCTTCTGCCTCGAGTACAGTGAATAATCATTTCACGCAACAATTCTACTGTCCCCAGTTTTTAATACCCTTTCCCTTCAGGCTCACTTTTGCCATGAACAACTCTTTCTGACGGTATAATTGCATCTTTACTGATAAAGGTCTTGTAAGAAGTCCCGTTCTGCTTGCAAGCTCACTCTTTGCCAACTAAACTTTTTTTTATTTCCTCCTTAGCCCATTCTGCATCCAAAAATGTCTTTCATTTTCAAAGAACAAATATTCTAAAGAAAGATGCAACAGCTTCTCAACATTCCCTGATTGTTGGGACAAACTTGCTTCCCTTCTGCCTGGAGTACAGTGAATAATCATTTCACGCAACAATTCTACTGTCCCCAGTTTTTAATACCCTTTCCCTTCAGGCTCACTTTTGCCATGAACAACTCTTTCTGACGGTATAATTGCATCTTTACTGATAAAGGTCTTGGCTGCTTTCTCAAAGCTAGATTTGGAACATAAATGTGAAGTGCCCTCTCACGTAATAAATCTAGCTGTGGACCACCAGAACTTATTTGTAATTTCATGAAATTAATGCAGTCTCTTCCTTCCAGTTTCTCTAGTAAAGCAGAAAATACCAGATTTTCTATGTCTGCTCTGTCTTCTAACTCTGCAATTTTTTGAAACAACTCTTTGTACCCAGCCTTTTATTATTTGACTTTATATACTCCTTCAGTGTTTACCTTATTTTAAATATCTCTGAGTGCATTTGATTTATTTTTTATCTAAATTACTTGAAAGCATTTCATATACCACAGCTGAAACTTTAACAGTTGTTTCTTTACCCTTTCTGTTTTTTTTTCTTACTTTCTCCAAATGTATTATTTGTTAGCATCAAGGTAGCATAATTACTAGCCAGTAACCAAATTTCATTCAAACTGATAGCTTTTATTGTATTTTTTTTTGTTTCAATTTTCACAATGGAAGAGCTTTAATCACCTTGTTGATCAGTACACAGCCATCTTGGAAGTCTCTATCAATAGTTGTTGCTGTCAGAAACAGACTGATCATAGGTTCATAGGTTCATACTAGGCTATCTGCCCTGGGGCATTTATAAGCCTAGCCCGATTGTGTTTGGCTTATGCCACCCCTTGATTTGAGTATACTGTGCCCTTTTTAAAGTTTAGTTTACTGTGCCTCTGTCTAATAGTGACACGGAAGTAATCCCCGGGACAAACCTACGATCACCCATCCACTCATCAAGATTCTTCTTGAAGAGAGTCAGTGAGGTGCTCTGCCTAATATGAATTGGAATTCTATTCCAGAGCGAAGGGAGCCTCTGGGTTATGAATCTGTCCCTCCAGCATGTTCTATTTATTTCTGTGCTGAGGTTCAAGTCCCTCGAGCGTGTGACTCTAAGGGATTTAGATTTACTGAGGTGGAGCATGTCCATTAATTCGGGTTGGACATAGCTTTATATGTCAGGCATAGATCACCTCGAAGTAGGCGGTATGCAACTGATTAGAGCTGGAATTTTTTTAACCGAGCAGCATATGGCATCTGTTTGAGTCCCTTGATCCTCCTGGTGAGGTACTTTTGGGGTCTTTCTAATTGCTGCAGGTTTCGGGTAAGGTACAGCCCAAAGGGGGCATTGTATTCTATGATGGGCCTGATGAGGGATGAATAAAGGGGCACGATTACCTCTCTTGATCTAGATGTGAATCCTTTCATGATGAGGTGGGCTATGTAGAAGGTCTTTATAACCACTTTGGCAATGTGGTTGTCAAAGGAGAGATTGCTATCAACTTGGGTCCCCAGATCCCTAATTACTTTCTCTGTACTTAATGGGTTACCACCTATGTGGTAATTTGTGGGCACATTGTTTTTGCCAAAGGGTATGACTATACACTTTTTGGCATTTAGCTTTAGACCATGGCTTTGGCACCAGTTATCCATCTCTGCGAGACCTTTTTGAAGGATGTTTGTGTCAGCTGGAGAGTCAATTATGGCGCCCAGTTTGCAGTCATCTGCGAACTTGGTGAGCCATAGTCCTCCCACGTTGGCCTGTACCTCAGAAAAGTAAATACCGAACAAGAGAGGTCCCAGGACAGAGCCTTGTTGGACGCCACTTGTGACCGGTTTCGAGTCTGACATGGCCCCAGCAACTCTGACTCTGTGGGTTCTGTCTTTGAGCCAGTTTGCGACCCATCTTGTGACATAGGGGTTTATATGGATAGCTTATCTATGATGCCTGAGTGGGGTATTGTGTCAAATGCCTTTGCGAGGTCGAGATAGGCTGTGTGGACTACCTTCCTTCTCTTCTGCTGGTAACAACATCAGCACAAAGTCTAGTAAAAAAAAAAAAAAAACTTTAGTATAGGATCCAAAAAGCTAACAGTTACTGAGTCTCCATGCAGTGCATTCTAACCTGAAAATACAACTGCGCACACATACATGTGCACACACACACACACACACACACACACACACACACACACACACACACACGTACACACACACATTTCATAGGTAAGTACTAGGCTAGCTGCCCCTGTGGGACTTTTTAAACCTAGCCATCTTCTCCTTTAAAGGTGAGAATCAAATCCTGTACCTTGCGCCTGTGGGTTAAACACCTTAACCATTATACCAACCTAACCCCCACTTCCATGACTGTAGAGAACTGCATGCCACAGCACTCTGCAGTAGGCAAAAGCTATGTTGCCAAATGTCATTCTTCTGCACCTGCTGTGCTGTCTGCTGGCTGGCCTTCCCACAGGACACATACTGTGTAATTCACTCTATGCCTGTAGGGTACTGAATACATGCATAACCTACAACAAGCATTTGCATCCCTGTAGCTAGTGCATGTAATACACAAGTGTTTACTCTTATCAGCTCTTCCTGACTCGTAGAAGTATTGTGTCAGCATCTCACCAGCATGATATTACTTTATGAATGATGTTAATGACATGTCCATGTATTACACATACCCTAGAATTCAGAAAGGCTTACTGAAATGAAGAAGGCTTACCTTCAAAGGCTTCCACATTTTGCTAAACCTTTCTGTTTCACATTTACATTGACGGCAAACTTAAGAACATTTTCTAGAAATGAAAATATGTTCTAAAAGATTTATGGAACTTTCAAAATTAACTGAAACATATTAAAGTTGCAAAGGATTTTTGTTTTAATACACTTGATGTCACAAGTTTGTTTTCTGTTAACTCCAACCAAATTGGCTTGGAATGTTTTTTCTGAAGTTGTTATGGCATATTATTCACTTAGTAACTTATACGTTAAGTTCATCAGTGAATTTATGGAGTTGATTTTATTCAATAATTTTGTGTATTTTGATGGTGAGTATTTTAGATAAATACAATGTATAGCAGTGGCAGCACATGCTCCACAGTTTATGCCAATGCCATACTTTTGTGGTGGGAAAAGGAATTTGTTTTTAAATGTGAGCATTTTAACAGATGTGCAGCATATTATTAATTTCTGGATGGTGTTTTTATTGTATGGCGGTGTAACACAAAGCAATTCAAGGAATTTGTGTCAGTACTGGAATAGGCTACACAATTTTTGAAATTTACCTACCATTTTGGGTTGGATGAAATTAATTTTCCTGGCATTGTTTTGACTCAATGTAATAATGGGGAAATCAAGACGTGTACTTACAGAATAAACAACCTTTAGTAATTCTCTTTTGCAATATTCTAGTTGACCCCTCCCATCAAAAATGGATATGGTTAGAAGACAATAGATTAGATTATCTAGATTAACTTCTGAGAACAAAAATTTTCTTAATGAAACTAGTAATTTGACTAATATACTTTTAGAAAGAGATTAGCTATCCATTTGGTAGGAAAGATCTTTGATAGAGATTATATAGAATGTGGCTTTAAATGTAGATCTGCTGTTAAATATGGTATACAGACTGTAGAAGAAAAAGATAAAAATGTTAAGACTAATTAAGACAGAGTCATGAGAATTATTTTGTTATTCATTATTCAAGAGGTGATTAATAAAAGCTGTGTTATTTTTAAAAATATGGACACTCCAGTTTTATCTGTAGGGGGAAATGGTGTTTGTTTACAAAAAATAACTTAAAAGCATGTTAGAAAGTCAAAAGAGGCCAATAGATGAACATATTACTTTGGGAACCCCTGATGTGTGGCCTCTGTAAGCAGTGTCCATGCATTAACACAAGGGAGGAAACCACAATTATTTCTAGACTCTAGATTTGGAGGACAAAAGTCAGGTACTTGGCATGCTGTGTGACATATCTTTCATTTTGTATTGCAAAAACAAGATAATTCCCTACAAAAGAGAATGTATCGGCACAATTATAATCTCAAGAAATGTGATAACAAGTCTGCTTTCACACAACACTCTTTTTCAAGTTTGAATTTTAAATTCTTTGTTTTGTTAATTTTAGAGAAATTGGAAATTTCACCATGGGGAGGATTGGAAGACTGCATTAGAACATAAGGAGTTACTGGGGTAACTGACAGATTATGCTATTTCACCACCTGGTCTTAATGATAGTGTCTCAATAGCAAGTGAATTAAAAGATCACTTGAAATTTGTTTTTTTAACACACAGTTTTAGGGGTGCATGAAGAAGTCTGTTGTGTTTTACCAATGAACTGCATGTTTGATTTATATTTTTAGACATTTTAAGTGTGTGTTTTTTTGTTTCTTTAATTAATGATCATGTGATTCTAAACAAGATTTATATATAGGTGATGTGCATTTTACAAGTTGTGTTGATAAAATTCACACTTAGCAGATGAAAATACTTAACCGGTAGTTTAGGTTTATAGTTTTACAAAATGTATGTTATAACATTTCTTCAGTTGTAGAGTGTTATTCAGTGAGTCATTATTTGGTGGAAGTTTTTTGGTTATTTTATTTTTGGTTACCACAGATATGGCAGGCTATATATCAGTGACAGTGTTTTTGTGTTCAACTCATCAACATGGTAATGAGCCAATGATTAGGTGTTTCTCTATGTGGCTTTGCCATGTCTCTGAATCACAGATTCTCTCTGTTAATTTAATTGACCAACTTGCATTGTCCAGTTAATGTGGGTGAAGATAATCTTAGTGAACCCTGTGATGGTGCACATAGCTCTTTTATATGTGTAAACATTTTGATTATGAATGTGACTCTAAGTCAACAAATATGTCTCATTTAATTAATTATTTTCACAACAGTGTCATATGTTGGAGTACATTACAATATGTTGGAGTACATTACCACATGTTGGAGTACAATATGTTGGAGTATATTACAATATGTTAGAGTACAATATGTTGGAGTACATTACAATATGTTGGAGTATATTACAATATGTTGGAGTACATTACAATATGTTGGAGTATATTACAATATGTTGGAGTACAATATGTTGGAGTACATTACAATATGTTGGAGTATAATATGTTGGAGTACATTACAATATGTTGGAGTATAATATGTTGGAGTGCATTACAATATGTTGGAGTATATTACAATATGTTGGAGTACAATATGTTGGAGTACATTACAATATGTTGGAGTACATTTTCCTCCTTTCTGTCCCTTTCTCTTACGCATCTCTTTAATTCTGCTTATTTTTTTTAAATCAATACTATGTCATGATAACAGAATTATTGGGGCTAATTTGTATATGGAAATTGCCATTATATACTAGAAATATTCAAAAATTCTGGTATGAACTACTATGAATTCGGGTATGAATTTTTAAGTTTGTATCTGTTTTCTGTATACTCAGTGGAACACTTTATGGTCTAACCATTTGAGATAATATAGTTTTATATTGTAGTACACAGTGAAGACTTTTCTTCATTTGTGAGTCTAGTGTGTTCGCCAAAGGAATTGCAATTTTTGTCAGAATTATACCATGATATAATGTTATTCCATTAAGTGACTATTAGCCATTATTGGGAAGGTATCTTAATGGAAGGTACTAAAAATACCCAGCTTCATTATATACTTGCATTAGAATATATAATTTGTACCATAAGAGATTACATTGTAAAGTTATTTAAGTAATAGGTCTATCACAGCCTTGATAATCTAATAGTGCGCTTGCATATGTCCTAACAGCTGCCTTATACCTTATTCACTTTCAGTTATCTGTATACCTCAACGTTGTTATACCTCATTATTTTGCATCTGTATTTTCATTCATGCTATTCATTTCTTTGGTTGTTTTGTCATTGACCTAGGTTGTGCCAGAAAAGAGACCTTAGACAAGTTCTGTCACTCAGTTAACAATTTAAAAATAAATAAATGTCACAGTTATAAAGACAAATAAATTATCTGGATAAGTCCTAAAGTTACATTTTTGTCTTGGCTATCCCGATTGGTACACTTATATACACTGCATTTTAAACCAGCTGTACAGAAAGTTGTGAGTAAAGCAGTAAAATATTCAAATAATTTAAAATATGTAAAATGCATGCATAGGAAAAAACTTGATCAGAAAACATAGGTATAGCTACATATTAGTCTATTAATCCATGAGGATCTTTAGAAGTCTAGTCCTGCCTTCCCATGAAATATTTAGGCCTTGTAATTTAAGTATAAATAACCTAGAGCCAAGCAGAACATTTACATGTTACCCTATCCATAAAGAACAAGGGTAGTAATCTGGGGTGAATTTGTGGTTTCCCATCCATCTGTCCAGATTACATTTGAACAGAATAAGGAAATTACTTTACAATGACGACTCTAAAGAAGTGGTATTCTCTGGGATATGCAGCTATCCCTCAAGCATGGTCTATCTCTGTTGTAGAACAGATTAAGCTTTCTTGAGTGGGTACTTATGCCACCATTGGACTTGTGGACATGCATTATAACTGAGAGGATAGGGTCTGTTGAGGCTCTGTATGCAAGCTAGTTATCACCCCTCAGTAGCCTGTATGATACTAAGAAGAGGGACAAGACATTGAGATGGCCAGTGTAGTTTTTAAGATTTAGGACTTTAATTTTCTTAGTGTGGTTGTTCAGGTTCTCATAAGTGTTTGAAAAGGTACATACAGAATGGGGTATTACACTCAATGATCAGCCTAATAAATGCCAAACACAGCAGGACACAGGGCTGTAGTGAGGGCTTCACTCCTCTACACCACCAGAGCAGCTAACAACTCACAGATTGTAATTTTTTGCAAACTTTGTAAGCCAGAGGCCTTGGCTGTCTGCTTGGAGATCTGAAAAGTAAATATCAAAAAAATGAGAGGTCTCAACCTTGAGCCCTAAGGGACACTGCTGGTCACTTTCATACTTTGTGCTGAGGCACCTGCTGCTCACACTGTGTGGGGTTCTGACTTTCGGCCAGCTTGTTATCCATCTTATCATCTATTGATTGATTTTGAAAGCATTTAGTTTTGTATGCCAGCATTGGGAATGTACCATATGCAGTACATGGCCGCTATTTGCAGTCTCTGTAACCCTTTTACCAGTTTAACTGAAAAGCTCTACCCTTCACAAAGCCAAATTATTGGGGGGTCAAGTCTAACAAGATTCTTGCTATCAAAGTTTGGAGTAATTTGTAATGCATACATTCCATGGCTTTGCAGATGAGGTTTGTTAGGGTGGAAGGCTTATAATTACCCAGGTCAGTTGTAAGGCCACCCTTATGGAAGGGCATTACCACTGATGTGTGCCATTCATCAGGGGCAAAACCAGTGCCTCACCTTAAGTTAAACAGTTTGAGGAGTGTGTCTGCAGGGGCATCTTTAACACTATTAATTAAGCAACCAGGTATATTGTCAGGTCCTATGAAGGAAGTATTTTTGGTCTTGGTTAGCACTTGCACTAAATGATCTTTAGAGAAAGTCAGGGGAGTAAGGAATTCAGATATTGTGGGGCTTTGAACAGAAGTATCATGGGGGATGTTGGCAGTAAATTTGTTCACAAAGATTTTGGCAATGTCAGTTAGGTCAAAATAGAAGCTTTGAAAATGGATCTTTGAAAGTACTTCTTCAGTGAGATAGTTGTGGGTCTATGGCATGGACTACCATGATGATGATTGCAGAAGAAATCTATGCAGACATTCAGCAGTGCATGAGACAGCTAGGAAAAGATTGAGAAGAGAAGATATATATATATATATATATATATATATATATATATATATATATATATATAATATTAAATACACTTAAAGGGTGGGCTAGATAGGCTTACTTTCTCATTTGTTGTCAAGCAAATATAATGTAGTATAAACCTTATACAAGAGATCATCCATTCAAGGAAACGCATCAAGATTAACTATACATATTACATTATATTATATTAAATGTATCAAGATTAACTATACATATTACATTATATTATATTAAATGTATCAAGATTAACTATACATATTACATTATATTATATGTATCAAGATTAACTATACATATTACATTATATTATATGTAGCAAGATTAACTATACATATTACATTATATTATATTAAATGTATCAAGATTAACTATACATATTACATTATATTATATTAAATGTATCAAGATTAACTATACATATTACATTATATTATATTAAATGTATCAAGATTAGCTATACATATTACATTATATTATATTAAATGTATCAAGATTAACTATACATATTACATTATATTATATTAAATGTATCAAGATTAACTATACATATTACATTATATTATATTAAATGTATCAAGATTAACTATACATATTACATTATATTATATTAAATGTATCAAGATTAACTATACATATTACATTATATTATATTAAATGTATCAAGATTAACTATACATATTAGATTATATTATATTAAATGTATCAAGATTAACTATACATATTACATTATATTATATTAAATGTATCAAGATTAACTATACATATTACATTATATTATATTAAATGTATCAAGATTAACTATACATATTACATTATGTTATATTTGATTAACAGCAAAAGGAAACAGTAAGACAATATAGTAAGTCCTTTAAATGCATATAGCAGTCAACAAAAATACTGCAAATGGACATGCCACATTCATTCTCTATGTCCAGAAAGGGTGGCCACTATAGGGTTCACAATTCCCTGTACCTAAAACTTAACATCCAGTATCCCCTATGGCATATTTCATTAATTTGCCACTGTATGACTCACAATTTCCTGTGCCCAACCATAGCATCCAATATCCTCCTATGGTGACTATCACTAAGTTGCCCTTTTGTAAAGCTAAGATGGATTAACTGTCTTATAAACCTATCACCTCTAGCAGCCCAGACTTGCACATAAATTAATAAAATGGGCTTATAATTTTAGGAAGTTGCACTGGTTTTATCTGTTTTGGCAGGACATTTTTTACACAGTCACTGTTAAATCCCAAGACTCATGTAGTGTAAGATATTTGTTTAAATTATCTCACCAGCATAGACCCTCTAGTCCCCACCATCTCCATATCCTGCATAATGAAATGTAAATTAATTCCATCAGTCCCCAGTGTAGTACCTGCCGGCAGCTGTAGGATGGCCCATATTAATTCCTCCACCATAATTGCATTTTTCAGCTCCTGCTTCATCTCCACTGACAATAATCCATGCACTTGCAAAATACAAGCGGAGCCTGTGGATCTGTAGTACTTTCTTCTTTATAAAGCACACTGTAGTACCCCTTCACAACCTCTGTTGCATACTTTTCTGTTTGCCTTACTCGTGCAGTATCCATCAGTTCCTACACTAATGCATCACTTCTTATTTCTTGAGTTATTGTGTCAGACATCAAATATTTTTCCCTGCATGCCCAATAAAATAATCTACCCTGATCGAGAATACAGTGGTGTCCTTTCTCTTCCAAGACAAATTAACTTCTTTTCTGGCTCTTTGTTTATCCTCTTGTGACTTCTGCCTGTAGGTCCACCTCTTAGACAAAGTTATTGTACTATTATCAATCTCTTCCTGAATATTATGCCTCTCTCCATCCTTCTAACCCACGTTCCTATCTCAGTTTGCATCATTATCAATTTTAAGGTATTCCTGACACCTGACTACTGAGATCTTAGTTTCCCTACCGTCTTCAGCATGAAGATATCCTCTACAGACAACACCAAGATCCCAAACTATTTTTCAGATCCCCTCTCACAACAAGGGAATCCAAGTGATAAAACATCCTCCCAACCTTATTGGGAGTATAAACTATCTCATATAAAAAAAACAGTGATTTCAAAGGCAGCTGGGGAGTGTTCTGATGCATGTAACCGATAAAACAAGGTGCCTTTTACTCACAAGTAAATGAATAAGGCTAGCTGAACCATAATATGGACAGAAATATGTGAGCTCCATATCAAAGAGAATACCTACCTTCATGGATCAGATAAATGATGTAATACACACGTCCAGTATTGCCATATATGTCCTCACAGAAGGTTCCTATTTCCTTTAGTATATCACTAGTTTTTCCTCTAATGTTAAAATCTCTCCCCAGCCATGATCACCAGAAGACTGAACCCTAGTCAACAAAGCTAATATATTGCCACCTTTAGTTGTATAACGAAGTCATCAATGTCTTGGTTAAGAGCATGCCCACTGAAAACTACCACAACCTCTGATTGAATTTCTGTCCAAGAAATAAATCAGCTACCCTCCCTTATCATACAATTCCTTAACTTCTGCCATCTCACTGCTGAATGCATCAGAGTCATGACACCTCTCTTAGAACTATTAGCACTCCCAAATATACAGGGACTTCTCTATTTAATACTAAATTTCTTGGCTTCTGTTGCTGCCATCTTAATTTCCTGGAAATGTATTAATATGTCCTTCCATATGCATAACATATTCAAGGCCTCTACCTTCAAATAATGCAAATGCACAGCTCTGTTACACTCCTTGGCAACACTGAAACCAAAGCTTTCAATCCTGATACCACTTTTGTTTGCCATCTGAGTACATAAGCCTCAAGCTATCATGGCATCAGTTGGCACTACCCTTTCCAGTGTGTTTGTTTACTACAGCAAACAGCACCAGTTTGTTCTGTGCAACAGCCCTATTCAAAGGTCAGATGCCAGCACTGCACACTGAACCTACTATTGCTACCCTAACTGACCACAACCCATACCACAGCAGTATAGCCCAACAATGCTATGTTAAACTGCAAACCAAACTGTGTTGATACACATTCATGATCCAAGTCTGTCCACTTCACCCGATAGGTGTAGGCTGTCCTGGCTCTGTTCAGCTCAGCATTTGAAAACATTTGCAGCTCATAATGTCCTGCTCCTCTTTTCTTCTCCTGGTCTCCTTAATGCCCTAGAATACTGACCGCCCTCAAAGAAAAGCATACACATGCACACAAATGTGCGCAGGATCCAAGTAATTAGTACCCACATACCTCCACCCCTCAGCTGTCAAGGGGCAGGGGAAGGTGGGTGGGTATGGTGAAGCAGACAGACATAGATCACAAAACTCTATTGTTATGTAAATACAGAACCTTCACATCTTACATGGTCCATTCTGCTTTCTTCAGCCAGTCTCCAGCTCTTCCTCTTGGATAATGTCATAACAGAATATACCTGTAATGACTATAGACATGAAGGCAGACTTAGGCCTGGAGATCATGTCCAGCTTACAATACCTTATGAAAGTATGCATCGAACCACATGTCACAGCTGCATAAATGTCATACACTGAGACATTCTTGAAAAAAAGCTAGAGAGATAGCCACTGCTGTAGTAGAATGTGCTTTTGTCTTCTTAAGTAAATCTCTAATGTATTTTTGGTAGCAAAAGGTAATGTATTTAGAAAGCCACCAGGACAATGTGACTTTAGATACTTTCAGGCCCAATTTATTATGTGCATATGAAACAAAAAGTTGGCCATCTTTTTAAATTTCTTTAATTTTATCCAAACGAAAACATAGTTGCCTTTGTTTATCCAAACAATGTTGCAGATACCTCCCTTGTTGGAGTACTGAGGAAAAAAGAAAGAAAAGCAAGTGAAATTTGTCTCAGTGCAACAATGGATATGAAAAATGGGTTAGTCCACAAAGGGCACTCTGAATTTGTCAAAAATCAAAAAATGGGGGTGGGGGGGGGGGTGGAACTCAGAACCTGGAACTAAGAAACCCTTCTTGTAGAACTAACAGCTACAGAGAATAATGCTTTTTTCAAAATAAGAACTTTAGGACTTTAAGTCTGCTTAAAAGCTGTATCAAATGGAGTTAGGGTAATTTTTCAAACATAAAACTTGTATCGCCAGGCAGGCTCTGGTTTGTTTTACAAAATGTCTCCTTTCAGAAACATTTTGCATACCTTTAGTAAAGTCATCAAGGAATGGTTTAATCCTTGCTGGAAATAAGAAATTATTGCCAAATGCACTTTAAGAAAAGTCTAACTCACTCCTGAGTCAAAAATCTGAGAAAAAAAAAACAAATCAACATCTAAGAATTGGAGCTGTAAAAAGATCTAGCCCCTAAGAAGTTGCCCCAAAAAAAGGAACTTTGCCCATTTACTCTTATGTATCAACCTGATTAAAGGCATCTAGACAGAAGTCAGGATTAGGACCACCCTTAATTAGTATGCATAATCCCTGGCCATCCCTGGAACTGGAGAAACCAAGTAGTTAAGCAAAGGGAATGAAAGTCTTGGTGAAGCTTGCCAGATGAATATTTTAGGAGATTCTTAAAAGTTAGACAGTGGGTAAGGTCTTTGCTTCCCATGCATAAGGTACAAGGTTTGATTCTGACATCTGGCCTAATGCCTATATAGAGTTTGCATGACTTTCTGTATCTCTTTGGGTTCCTCCCACCTCTCAAAAACATGCTGAGTGTTTCCTCCACAAACTCACCCAAAAGTAGGGTTGTGGCAGCAGCACAAACTCTAGATGGTGCCTGTAGGGGGGAAGATGTACAAGCCAACCACTTTGGGCATCAATTGTGGTGCATAGTATCCTCAAGACAGGAGAACATGGATCACAGACTGCATGATGTGGTAGGCCTAGCCACTGAATGATGTAAAAACTAGCTCTAAGTGATTCTGTCATGTTGACTAATGTCACCAAAAATGTACATTGATATTTTCTGGTGATTAGTAGGTTGAGAACCTGGCCTACTCTGACCTATGCCAGGGACTTATTCTAATGGTGGGAGGGATGTATGTGCCTGCCATAAAGCTTAGCGGTCCTGGATCAATAAGCAACTGGCCGGCCACTGGCCAGTTGCCAACCCTGGGTTACTTGGGATAGCTCTGTTGATCGAAAGCTGAACATAAAACCAATCATCCTGCTAAACATGAACTAAGAATTGCTAAATTGTAGGTTGACTGACTGAAAGCGGCTTGGAAGTGGTTGACATGATGGTAAAGAGGAGGATAGACATCCTGTGTATGGAAGGGCAATGCAGCAAAGCTGCTTGGCTTGGGATTGAGAGTCTGCAACTCAGGAAGAGGACAGAGTAAAATGCTGTGGAATTGTGGCAAGAGAGAGAGGCTTCAAAAGATGATGAGGGATGTCATCAGAATTAGTGTCAGAGTCATGGCAATGCGACTCTAGTGTAAGGATAGGACACTTTTAATAATTTCAGCCTATCCTCACAGCAGAGTTGTGATAGTGAGGAAGACGGTGCATTCAGACAGTAGTTGCAGGATATTCTAGATAAAGAAGGACAATAGAAAGTGGTGTGATAATCAGTGATTTGAATGTACACATTGGGACAGACACAACAAGATATTAGGATTGAAAAAATGAAACATATACCAAAACACCAACGTCGCTGAACAAAGTAACAGCCAGACTGTGTTGATTGAATTCGTTTAATCAATTCTGGTACCTCGGCCTTCGCCTTCTCATGGAATAAATCTGATACACAATACAGTCACTTATAAATCATCCCGAAACATTTGCATGAATAATTTGTTTCAATAAAACAATTAAATATTTTACTTCTTAAAGCCACAACTACTTTCCCTAAAACTTTTTTAAACAACATGCGTTATTGAGCATATCCCAAATAAACTATTTCATAAGTAGAATGACGTTGGTGTTTTGGTATAAGATATTAGAATTGCCCTGGTCCTCATGGGTGGGGCAACAGGAATAAAGAAGGAATGACCATTCTAGATTTCTGTCTAGCAAATGGCTTGATCATAGCCAACACGTTTTAGCAAGAATGACAATCACAAGATCACGTACAACAGTGAACTGCATGCAATTCAGGTAGACGTCCTCTTAGTAAGGAAAGGGCACTGGACTAGAATCAGTGATCACAGTCATCCCCAGTGAAACAGTCGCCCCACAGCACAAACCACTGTTTGCCACAATCAGCTGCAAGCAGTGGTCAGGGAAGGTGCTAAGGCCAACAAAGACTAGGCTGAAGACCAGAAAGATGACTGGAGAGAAAGCACAGGCATTCAAGGAATTACTTTGTGCTCTAGCACCTCAGGAAGAAGATAAAATAAGTGTCATTGAAGAAGAATGGCAGCACCTCAAAAGAGCATGTGTGAGGACTGTAGAACAGATACATGGTCAAGCCAGGTATGGAAGCAAGGTACATAAGGTAAGCTGGTGGTGGAATGGAGACATCCAGGAAGTCACCAGAAGAAAGAAGGAATACAGTAAAAGGTGGGAGACAGAAAAGATGGACCAGGCTAAGAGGGAATACTGGAGAGCTAACAAAGATGCTAAGAGAAGAGCTGTAATAGCAAAGGCATCAGAGGCACTCTACCAGCTTCTGGAAAGTGACTCAGTAGATGGCACAAAGAAATTCTGTCAGGTTGCAAGGCAAAGACAGAAAAATAAAGATGATAGTTAGGCACCCTTCATAAGGGATACCAGCAACAATCTGCTCACCATTCCACAGGAATTCAAAAGCAGATGGAAGCAGTATTTCCAGCAGCTCTGAATGAAGAAAATCACACAGAAGAAGCTGTACTACAAAAGACACATCCTACAATGAAAGAAGAGGAGGAGCCCACTCTAGGAGACATAAGAACAGCACTAAGGAAAATGAAATCAGGGAAAGCAGAAAGTTCAGATGAGGTCACAGCAGATATGATCAAGATGCTGGATGAGATAATGGAAAATGGCTCCTGAGGGTACTCATAGCAGCATGGAGAGAAAGGTGTATCCCAGGTGACTGGGGAATAAAGATATTAGTGCCATTGTGCAAGAACAAAGAAAACATCTACAACTGTTGCCACTACAGAAATATCAAACTCCTGTCACACTGCATGAAATTTTTAGGGAGGGTGATTGATAAATAAGCAGAGTAGTAGAAAGCAGATGGGAGATGAGCAGTTTGGATTCAGATCAAGATGCAGCACAACCAACCTGATGTTTGCAGTGAGACAGATAATTAAGGAAGAGGCAAGAATGAGGAAAGAGTCCAACTGGCATTCCTAGACTTGGCGAAAGCATGTGGCAATGTCCCAAGAAAGCTGATTTGGACAGTTCTGAGGTGCTTTGAAGTCCCAGAAACAATGGTATAATTAGTGCAAGCTATGTACAAAGACCTAATAACTCAAGTACGAGCAACTGTTGGACTCACTGAGGGGTCCACGTGGAAGTCAGTGTGCATTAAGTTTCAGCTTTGAACCCTCTGCTGTTCGTACTGGTGATAGACTAAATTAGCAAACAGGTTGGAGGAGACAGCTCAAAAATATTGCTGTACATAGACAAAGTAGCATTACAGGCAGGCTTTGAGCAATAAATTCAGCAAAGGATAGGGGAGTGGAATTCAAAACTGAAGGCATATGGGGTGAAACTGAGTACAGATAATACAGTTGTAATAGCAGCAAACATGGGAAGTCAGAAGAAGCTAAGAGATGAAACAGAAGGGAAAATAATGGAACCGGTTTACAGCTTCAAGTACGTGGAGGGGTAATTGAGGAGAAGGGAAGTCTGAATGTGGTCAAAGCTAGAATCAGAGGGACTGCAGCCAACTAGCACAGAGTGTCAGGTTTACTATATGACAGAAGAATGCCAAAGAAGCTGAAATGTAAGGTGTACAACATAGTGGTACAACCAATACTACTGTATGGTACAGAAACCTGAGCAGTAAAAACAGAGCAGAGGAAGAAGCTAGAGGTGATAGAGATGAAGTGCCTGAGATGGGTGGTAAGATGCACTGTGTGGGACAGATGAAATGAGGACATCAGAGCAGAAGCAAAGTAGCTTCAATTTCAGAGAAGTCAAAGAGAGCAGATTACTGTTGCTTGGGCACATTTGCAGAAAAAAAAACAATCTGATGAAGAAGACTTGGGACAGAGAGGAAGAAGGCAAGAGTGAATGAAGGTGTCCAGCTAAGAGATGCATGGATTGTGTGACAGAAGACCTGCAACAGTCAGGCATGACTGTCAAAGAAGGTAGGAGAGTTGAATCAAGAGAGATATTGACAGCAGACATGACAAGTTGAAAATGGGAAAAAGGGGTTGATGATGATTTAGAGAGCTTTTCACTCACTGATTGTGAAGTGGCTGCTTAGTTCTTTGTTTTTTTAACACCTTTATTAAATTATTACTTCAAACACAGGTAAACATATATTAACAGAAAAGAAAACAAAGTATTTAAACATTTTTCCATTTAAATACAATATACATCACATTTTCTTTGCTACTATCACCAGTCCAACATAAAAATTGCTGAATTCCTGCCTTCCCTTAAACCTCACTCCTCCTCCTCCTCCTGAACATTCTTATGCATGCATTGTTTCCACAATTGCTATTTACTTGTATGTAGTTTTCTCCTTCTCTTTTCTAAAGATCCCTCTTCCAGTTCTTTTATCTCTTTTATAATATTCAGTACCTCAAATACAGTTGGTGTAGAATTTGATATCCATTTTCTAGTAATTGCTTTTTTGATAGTCAACAGAATTAAACTTAATAAGGCCTTACTATGTCTAGATAGTTTAGATCCCATATCGCAGCTCAACTGAATCATTTTCTTACTTACAGCCTTTTGTTCACACAATATGTCTGATAGAGTACTCAGTAGGGATTTTTTAAAAATCTACCAACTCATTACACTCCCAAAAATATGTTCCCATCCACCTCTTTCTTCTCCATCATATCTCCAATAATCCCTGTCTACCTGAGGAAACATTCTTTGAAGTCTGCTTGGTATATAAAAATACCTGTGCATACACTTCCAAGTAAAGATCCTAAACCTTCTGGACTTGGTTGCCTACTTGGGAGCCATACACATTTCTTACCTTTATTTTCTTGTAAATTGTTTTCCAGTTTCTTTTCCAAATCTTTTCTAACCTCCTTTGATTGATTTTTATACTTATCATGCAATATTGTATATGTCCTATTAATCATCCCGTTTTTAGCAGATGATTCTGTTCTAGATTCATCTAAAAACTCTACTGAAGCAGATCTTTCACCTAAAATTCTGCTATCCCTTTCTCTTTGCTGTACTCTGAGATCAAGCACTGGTAGGGAAGGCAGTCTGTAGCCTGCAATCCAAATGTCTTCTTGGCCTCATTCCACTTTATTACCTGTCCTGCTTGAGTTATTTGCTCCCAATTATCTTGGTTCTTTTGTCAGGTTTCTCCAGTAAATTCCAGCCCCCTCTTGTTTATTTTATGTACCCCTACTTGCAGTCATCCCTGTTGGCAAAATCTCCTTTCTCCATTCTCACATTGGCATAGCTCTTAGAATACTTTCTGATACTTTATGAATATAATATTTTCTATGGTTATTATTATTCTCCTTAAGGATCTGCATCCAAAATCCTTCTGTCTCTGTATTTCATGAACTTCCCCCTTGCTTCATCATCATCACCTTCTGCTTGTGTTGTGTATATGAGCCTTAAATGTGTGGATCTAAAATATCCCTTCAAATCAGGTAAACCTAAACCACCTTGTTCTATTGGAAGGATCAATTTATCCCACTTAATTCTTGCCCTCTTTCCCTCCCAGATAAATTCCTTCAATCCTCTATTAATTATTGCCTGCAACTTCTCCTTGGGTTGATAAACGTATGCCTGATCCATATACAGGAGTAAAGGGATTAACAACATTTTCCTTGTTTGTATCTTACTATCCATATCCATAAATAGAAATTCCAGTATCTCGGTTTTTGTTATCTTTTGTTTCATCTCTTCCCACATATCCTTAGCTGCTATAACAGAAGCCTTTTTAATCCATTCTCCTAAATACTTAATCTTATCATGTTCCTATAAATATGGGTACTGCTGATCCAATTTGTGTGTGGGTACATCATTTATTGCTATAGTCTTTGTTTTATCTTTATTAATTTTATATTCTGAAAAGGCTTGAAGCTGTTCCAAAACACTGAGAAGTCCTTTTCTGGATTTTTCAGGTACAAAATAATATCTGCAAATAATGCTAACTTTTCTTGATTACCATACCAGTTATATTCTTGCATTTCTCTTTCCCTTATTTTCTTTGCCAGAGACTCTAAATATAAGAAAAATAGCAAACGAGAAAGAGGGCACCCCCTTGTTCTGTTCAAACACAGCTTATCTGAGAGGAACCCTACCACTTTAATTCTTGTCTGCAATCTTTCACTGCTTAGTTCTTTGTTAACAGATTGGACACTATTAGATGTGATGCATCCAGTGAGTCAAATGATTTTTCCCCTTAAAAACTCTTCAGCCTTGACTCAGTGTGACTGCCAGATGTGTAGCCACAAGTATCTTCTCCAGGATAGGCACTTATGTGTTGTGTTTTTGGAGTTGATCATTTGCAAGAGGAATGTGATGTATGTCAAAATGTGAAGAACATTTAACTAAAGGGGAAAAAAAAGCTGATTCTGAAGGGCTTATTCCCTAGAGAAGTTTTTTTCTGAGGAATCTATTTGTCATAAGAAGGGTAGGCATAAAAGGAACAGAGTAGGGTACACTAGTTCCTCTTCCAGGGCATCCCCTGACCCTCTTAAAATAGATTAAATGGTGCTTCATTGGCTAATTCCAAGTTTGTTCAGTGAAGACAGTCAGATAAGGTTTTAGGGGCAAGACTTTACAACTAGAAGTGTCTAAGGTACAAGACCGTTCTAGAAAGAGACTTAGTAGCTTTTCTGTGGAGTCACAGCCTGAACTAAATTTCATTCTCCATCTAAGCCTCAGTCAGCCATGCCAGTGCAGTCCTCTTGATGTCTTACATTCACTGCTGCAATATTCCCTGCCACATAAGCCCGACATCTGGCCAATCTTCCAGAGACTTCTGAATTTAAAAGGTATGCCGAACGTCACCATATGCACCCTGTGTAATGTAGGACATAAAGGTGATGTTCAGGCTTACCAAAAACAGAACTTCTTTGCCGCCAGTCTGAACATATCTTTTACACCATCAGTCTGTTTACCTGCATCCATTTTCTACCAGTTGAATGCATTTTCATTCTCCAGGGACTTCCTACACCTGTTTGTTGTTTTTGGGGATTTTGTTTTTTCTTGTTTTTTGTGTTCCTTGCGGTTAATGTCATCCAGGAAGGGTAAATGCCAGTGTGGGATACAGATTCCCCATAGAGAGTGCCATGATGTGTCTTTTTTGCTTAGGGGCTTCTCATGACTACATGTCTTGTTCTATTTGCCAGGCATTTGTTCTGAAAGCCCTTCATAGTAGCCTTTTTTCCCTTTCTTTGTATCTTGAGAACCAGTGTCTTAGACAACTTGCTAAAGATACTATGGAAGGAATCTACTGCCCCAAGGGTCAGCCATTAGGGAAGAAGAAGGTGAAAAAGGTATGACCAGAATCTTACACTGTCCAGGCTCTGCCAGGTGTTTCTCCTGAGGTCTTTTTGAACATGGAGGCTCGCCCGGCTATGATGTTGGATTTCTCTGCCTTGACTGTGTTGGAGGTCGAGAAGATCTGGCTGGGAGCACATCCAAAGAGGCTTTGCAGGCATCCATCTCAGACATTCAGAGGGAACCATGGTTAAATCTTTCTGAGGGGCCTAGGGAAGTTCCTCAGTTTCTGGTTGAAGAAGAAATTCCTACTATGGTTCGCGACTGTCCTCCTGGATCTGAGCCTTCTCAGGACGTTCCCTTAAAAAAAAAATTAAACATGTTTCGTCTGCATCTAGGGATCCACAAAGTGAGTGGTGGGCTTTTATTCAGGGGTTATTTTCTGTCTTAATGTCCTTAAAGCATCCTCATGGGGTTTCAGTTCCTTCTCCTCCTTGGTCCTCTACTCCTCTTAAAAGGCCTAAAGAACAGGATTCTTCTGAGGATGAGTCAGATTCTGCTGATGAATCCCTAACTTATTCTACTCAAATTCCTTCTCCTTTGGACTGTGGGTCAGAGGAGGAGGAATCTATTAGTCCTGATGTTCCTTTAGAGGAAATTTCCTTTGGGGGACACACTCTCTAGGATGATGGATTTTTTAAGTGGGATTGTGCTCAGGTTTCTGATATTCATAAAAGGTACTATGAGTTGTTGCAGTTGGACTCTCCTAAACCTGCGGCTATTCCTCCTGTCTTGGCTGCTTTACGGGATATTTTCTCCAATGCCTCTCAGACTCCTGATTCTCTCCCCCTTGCTCCCAAGAAGCCTGATAGGTTTTATAGGATTCCTGAGGATTGTTCTTTTTTATATAACTGTCCTGCTGCTGACCCTTCTGTAGTGTCTGTAGCCTCTGATATGCCATTTCAATTGCTTCCTTTGCCTAAGTTATTGCCTTCTGACAAGGACAGCAGAACTATGGACAGGGTGGGCAAAAAGGTTTACATTTCTGCTTCCCTAGCTTTTAGAGCTATTAATTATCAGACCCATATATCTAGGTATGGGTTGGCTCTTCTTTCTCAGGCCTGTCAGCTTATTTCTGATTTTCCAGACTCTGGGGTAAAACTTCTGTTCTTTCCTTGCTAGTGACTTCCTCTCAAGTCGTTTGTCATTCTATTAAATGTAGTTATGATGTGGCAGATGCCTCTTCTAGGGCTGCTGTTTTTGGTTCAGTTATGAGGAGGTATTCTTGGCTTAGGCTTCAACATCTACCTGATGATATTAAAGCTAAGTTGATGGATGCTCCTCTAGATTCTAAACTTTTGTTTGGGGAAGCTGCTACTGGTTTGTTTAAGTCCCTTGAAGATAAGAGTAAGGCCTTATGGGAACTTAAACATGTGTTTGTCTCTTCTGTGTCTAAATGTCAGAGAAACTAACCTGCTATGCCTAACTTTTATTCACAGGCAGCTCTGTCCATCTAATAAAGGTAAGAAGAGCGGCAAACGGACTCCTCCTGCTAAGGCTACTCAATTTTTGAGGACTCCAAAGCGTTCCTTTCTGGACAAATCAGGTGCTGTGTGTCTATCCATCCCCTCCCAGCCACATTCCTCTTTCTTTTAGCCTTTCTCTTTCTTTTCCTGTTTGGCTTCAGATCGCTCAGGATTCTTGGGTTATGTCAATCATACATCAAGGGTAGTTCATGGTGTGGAACTCCCATCCTCCTTTTATGGGCATTCCTTACCTCTTTGGGAATATCTTCCCTTTTTACCAGAAGTTCTTCAACATCTCTTGTCTCAGGGTACTATTCAAGAGGTACCTGTTTCCCAAAGGGGGAAAGGGTTCTACTTCCGACTATTTCTAGTGCCCAGAAAAGAGGGCACTTGGAGACCTATTCTAGACCTCTCTCATCTAAGCACTTTTCTAAAGGTACCTTCCTTTCGGATGTTGTCCCTTCAGATTCTGTTTCATCTCTTGCTCCCTCAGGCCTATATGGTGTCTCTGGATCTTAGGGATACTTATCTCCATATTCCGATCCATCCTCTTTTCAGGATGTTTTTGCATTTCTCTGTTGCTTCATAGCGTTTTCATTTCTCTGCTTTTCCCTATGGCCTTTCTACTGCCCCAAGGGTATTCACCAAATGCCTTGCTCCTGTGATTGCCTTTTGCAAACTTCAAGGGATCCATATATTTCCTTACTTGGATTACCTGTTGATTCAGGCATCTTCTCCAGAGACTTTTTTGCAAAATCTTCATTTTGCTGTATCCCTTCTTCAGAGCCTGGGGTTCAGTGTAAATTTCAAAGTCTTGTCTGACTCCTTCTCAGGATCATGTTTTTCTCAGTTGCAGAATGCAGATGGTGGCAGTGCTTGCATTCCTGCCCCCTCCAAAGGCCTATAACTCTCATTTCTTTCTTTCTTTCATACTCTTCTTCCACCGGCTTCCATTACCACCACGGAGTTTCTGAGAATTATGGGTTTCATGGCATTAATCATTCCGATGCTCCCTCTGGCCAAACTTCATATGAGAAAGTTTCAGTGGTTTCTGAAGTCAGTGTGGCTTCAACATACTTATCCTCTAGAATTTGTAATTCCTCTTCCTCCTTGCCTCAGACAGGAACTTCTCTGGTGGATTCAGCAGTTGTCACTGAATCCAGGGATCCCTTATCATCTCCCTCTTCCCTCTCAGGAATTGTTCACAGACACCTCAGACATGGGATGGGGGTTGACTTTTGGCTCCCTAAAGCTACAGTGGGTGTGGTTGCCTTGTCAGCAGAAGGAGCACAGCAATGTCAAAGAGATGAGAGCCCTTCTGCTGGCTCTTCAATCCTTTCAGTATCTCTTTCTCCAGAGCCTCTCAAGGTATTCACAGACAATACCACAGTGATGTGGTATATCACTAAGCAGGGAAGATCTTACCTTCTTTGTCAGTTGGCACTTCTGGTATGGGACCTTGCTGTCAAGTGTCAAGTGACTCTTCAGGCAGTTTATATCCCTTCCAGTCAGAACATTGTGGCAGACACTCTGAGCAGGTCCTTAATTCAGTCCCATGAATGCATGCTTCACAGGGATGTGTTTCTGGACATTATCCACCAGTGGAGTACTCCTCAAGTGGATCTTTTTGCCTCCCCTCTGAACAGACAACTTCCTCTGTTTTGTGCCAGAGTCCCAGGTCCTCTGGTATGGAAGGTGGATGCCCTCTCATTCTCTTGAAAGGGAATGTTTCTTTATGCATTCCCTCCCCTTCCTCTCATTCCAAAAGTCCTGTTCAAAATCCAACAGGATGTTCTCAAAGTCTTGTTGGTGACTCTCTTTTGGCAGCAACAGCACTGGTTCCCCTCTTCTTCTGCATCTAGCCAAGGCTGTTATTACAAGTTACTTCACAGGGTGGATCTAATCACACAAGACAAGGGATCACTTATCCATCCCCACCTGCCCATGCTTCACCTGACAGTTTGGGTGACAGGATTTTGATTCCTCATAGACACTTTTTTTTTCTGAGGACATACTGCAAGTCCTACAGGAGGCCGGGAACCTATGACTAGGAAATCCTACTTATCCAAATGGAAGAGGTTTTCTTTTTGGTGTCTCTCTCGTATCCCGGACCCATTTACTGTGGAAGGTTCTCTCGTATTTGTGTGAGTTGCTCAATGCTGGTTTTGTCTATTCTTCTTTTAGGGCCCACCAATCAGCTATCTCTGCTTGTCTGCCCTTTTCTCCTCCTTTAGCTGCTAGATTTAAGGTAAGACAATTTCTTAAAGGTATCCTTAATGTTAGGCCTCCCAGAAAGCTTGTTCCTCCTCCCTGGGATCTTAATTTTGTTTTGAGAAGTTGACTCAGGTTCCCTTTGAATCTGCTGCTTAAGCTTCCTTGCAACATTGTTTCTGGAAGCTTGTCCTTTTGTTAGCGCTTACTTCTGCTAGATGGGTGTCTGAGATGCAGGCACTTATGGCTTGTCCTCCTTTTTTGATTTTTCATAAGGACAGAGTGTTCTTGCGCACTAAGCCTTCTTTTATGCTGAAGGTGGTTAATGAGCTATCTCTTAATTAGTCTATTGATCTGCATACTTTTTTCCCCTGTCGACAAACTGATACTGAGAGGGTGCTGCATACAGTGGACATGCATAAACAACTTCAAGTTTATTTGGATATGACCAAGGCTATTAGAAAAGCTGATCAGTTATTTGTTTCTTTTCATCCTAGATCTTTGGGACTTGCTGTATCCAAGCAGACTATTTCTTCTTGGATTTCTAAGGCTATTTCCTTTTGTTACACTTTTCATGACAAGAACCTTCCTTTTTCAATTAAGGCTCATTTTACTAGAGCTGTGGCTTCTTCTGGTGCTGTTTTTCAAAGGCTTAGATACTAATTCTATTCTTGAAGCAGCTACCTGGACTTCTCTGCATACCTTTACCAAGCACTCCAAGTGGGTGGCATCTCTAGAGTTAGGCCTGATTTTGCCAGTTCAGTTCTTCATGGTTTTTAGGGGATTCTTCTGCCCCTTCCTCCTCCCTAGTTCCCTCTTGAGCTTTGGCACTCTCCCATATAGTTAAGAATACTACAGCAGGGGAATGTACGGACATAGTACAGTTGTGTAAAATCTTACCATAACAGTAGATGTTCTTGTCTTCACTGTTACAGTATTCACTCCCTCGCTCCACCCCCCTAGTTCTTTATCTTCCCGGTTATGCAGGGCACATATGATGACGTTCTGCATACCTTTTAAATTCAGAAGTCTTTGGAAGACTGGCTGGATGTTGGGCTTTCACGGTAGGGAATCCCATATAGTTAAGAATACTGCAGCAGTGAAAGCAAGGACATCTGCTATTATGATAAGATTTTATACACCTACTTTCTCTGCACAGCCCCCTCCCCTGTTTTAGGTTCATTTGGACTAGAAAAAGATAATGAAAGTGTCGGAGTCTGAGGATAGGTGTCCAGCCTTGTATTTCTTAAGTTCTAGGATAGCAAGAGAATGGCCTGTTTTTCCCTTGCATCTTTGTGCCTTCTTACCCACTCTTGCTTAAGTGCTATTAGATTCAAGGCTGATGTCCCTACTGCAGGCTGTAAGTCAATGTTAATCCCGCTGATTACTTTAGTGTTGACTATATCACCTGTAACCTTAATAGTAATGCTCACTACTGAGTGATCCTAGGACCAAGGTGTTCAGTGTTGAGTCATCTCCCCAGTACTGATATCAGTGACCACTGGGTCATTTTTGGTATTGATTTCTTTGGTGTTCAGTCATTTGTGCCCAAAGCTGCATGCATAAACATCAGTGCCAGGGATGGCTTCAGTGCTGAGGCTTGAAGTCAGTGGCTTGATGTCAAGTTAATCAGCACCAGTGATGTTGATGCTTCCATATTTTTCCACACCAGATATCTCAGTATTGAGCTTGATACAAATAAAAGAGATATTGGCAACATCTTAGTTGTCCATTCTCTGGATCCTGCAGTGCCATCATCCTCAGCCGCTAATGCCTACAGATCTGCATCCTTTGCTCTTACATCTTCTGTCCTGAATAACAGAGGAGTGGAACCAACTGTGGAGATAAACATCAGATGTTCAGCCCAGTTTCTTCTTCCTGGTCATCAGAAAATTCCCCCTCTGAGTGAACCAAGAAAGAAGACATGCAAGAAGAAGTAGAAACACATAGACTCTCCAGTGCAGTCTTCATACCTGGTCACAGAGAACGGTGATAAAGATTCCCATTGTCCCCTTTTAAAGACTCAAAGTTTGGGGAAACCATGAAAACAAAGTGACTGAAGGGTACATGGCGTGACCAATTGACCACATCTTTCATAGATTGCTACTAGGCTAACTGCTCTTGTTGGCCTTTAAATCTAGCCAATTACCCCACATGGGAATCAAACCCTGCACATTGTGTTTGTAAGGTAAACACTGTGACCATTATGTCAAACTCCCTACCTTCCCCTCCTTTGAAGAAATTCTGTAAGAGGCTTACTTGTCTTCCCCACCTTCCTTTTGGGTAGTCCCAACCTGCAGACAACACAGTTTCATTGTCATGCATAGGGTCTGGCAGGAGTCCAACATTGTAGCTCTTGTCACAAGGAAAATGGGCAAGATCCTCAGATCTCCCAAAGCCTGCCACTGTTAGAGAGAGCCTCTGGCTGACTCAAAAGTAATGGCAGTGGCTCTCAGGAAGGAATCCACAGATGAGATTCCACTACTCCACTTTTTATACAAGAAAACTAGAATGCTGGACCATTCTTCAAAACACATCAAAAACTTGGCATGCTTTATAGACAGAAAGCCTACCTTACATCTGACACTAAAATCTCTCTCTCTACCTCCTTTCTTATCCCTTCCCTTCTTTATGGTGCCCCACTACTAACTAATCTTCAGTCCTCTTTAAGAAAACAGCTTACTTCCTGCTATAACAAAATTGCAAAATTCGCCACTAGCCATAAGTCCTCTACTCACCACTGTATCTCCCTCCATAAGCTAAAATGGCTAGAACTCCCCAATCAACTAACTTACACCCAACTAACTCTAGCCCATAAACTTATTCTAAACCCCTCACTCTGTCCCTCCCTTTCCTCTGCCTTTAAAATGCACCTCCCTAGTAGAATTCTAAGGTCAAACAATCAAAATCTACTCGAAGTACATAAACCTACTTATCCACCAGGAAAAACCTTCTTTCCTTTGGCCTCGCCTATGGAACTCCCTTCCACCACTTATTCGCACCACCTCTAACCACATCACCTTCAAAAAGTCTCTCTTCTTACATCTAGCAACACAGTGGGTATGCTCTTGCTCCCACCCCTCATAACTAACTCTACTAAACCTCCTTCCATACCATCTTCTACTTTATGTACCTACTATGTGTGCTCTCTAATCTCTATTAACTGGTCTCTTTTACTTGTAGGTCATTATCTAAATTACATTAACTGTTATAACTGCTATTGTACATGTGATAAGTTTTGCTCTTTCCTGCCTAAACAGTACCAATAACTCTCTGTAACTAGATTGTAAATTGTAAACTGTTGAATGTATATCTGCTTGTTTTGGAGCTTTTCTCCCCAGGACTCCATTGAAAACGGGTTCACTATGGCCCAATGGACTATCCTGGTAAACCAACTGCAATAAATAAATAAATAAATAAATAAATGTTTATGCATTCATTACTTTCATGATTAAAGTGTTAATGTATATAGGTCACAAGATAAGATTTCAATATGACTTATCTGATGAGATGTCCTGCACATTGCAGAAGTTGCCACACTGATATATGCAAGAAGTTGGGGTCCCAGACATCAGTGTTTTCCAGAGTATCTAATCACATTATGTGACTGGAGTATAATACAGGTGATGGAGCAGCAAAGACTGGGATAGGCATTATTATTTGCAGGCATGTCTGTCTCTGCCATTGCAGCTTTGCATAGAACTTCAAGGTGTCCTTCACCAATGCCCTTTTTGAAGACTCTAAATTGTTTGTCTCTAGGGTCAAAGCCAATCTACAAAAGAATGAACAGTAAAGAATGATGGCCATGGATGTTGGCATCACATTTTCTACTCCTCAAAGGTAATTTTCCATATTTAGATGAGTACCCAGAAATTGCAACTTAGCAAAGAGCTAACAGCTAGACTTTGGTCAACATTCTGACAGAGTCCAATGTGGTCTCTGTGGCTTTTAGAACAGATGCTTCCTAGAAGGCTGCACCACTTTCGTTCAAGAGGTCAGTCACAGAACACCTGAGGACTTGCCAGACTATAGCACTCTGGAGTAATTTTGGGATTGAGTGCCTCTCCTGTTTCCTGTATGGAAATCATCACAGAAGTCAAGTGGGTAGAAGACATCATATACAGAGGCTACACACTCCCATTCTGTTTCAGCCTGGACCACAATTGTTTTCCCTTCCAGGTGTCTCACACCTATTTTAAGGTTGCAGCCAGATAAGAAGTTGCCACTTATTAAGGAAAAAAGAGTAACTGAAGAAGTCCTACCTGACCAGAAAGGGTCTGGCTTCTGTCCAGGGTTCTTTGGGGTTCCTAATATAATAAAGGACCATTATGTCTCTCAGTGGCCTAAACGATTTGTTTTCAAAACAGAGTTCTGGTGGGTTACAGTGCAGTCCATCCCTCCATGCTTATTAGAGGTAGATCTCCAGGATACCTGTCTGCATATCAAAATTAACAAGGAGTCCAGAATAGTCTTACACTTCTAGGTCAGAGTCAGTCACTTTCAGTTCAGGGCTTCTCCTTTTTGCCTCACCACAGCCATCATGGTGTTAACTAATTCATGGTCATATTGGCAGCTCATCGCAGACTGTCAAGGACAAACATTTTTCCCTTATTTGGATGACTGGCTTCTAGCAGTCCTCATTCAGGAGTTGTGCATACAAGTGACAGAATCCATACTCTTGTTGTTCTAGGATTCCCTTTGTTAGATTTCAAATGTTTGTCTTGGAATGAATCTCTGAAGTTTGATGGTCTCAGTGCACAGATTCTATAACAACCCAGAAAAGCATATTTTGTGTTTACCAGCAACATCTAGCATACTGGCTTCAGTGGACCAGCATGGCTTTGGGCAGTCCCTTCTCTCCTCCTTCCTTACTAGTGACTGTCTCCACGGATATGTCCACCCTGAGAGGGGGGTATTGTTTGGGGTAGACAGTTTAAGAAACATGGTCACAGAATGAAGACAGCTTGCACATAAACATCCTGGAAATGTGGGTAGTCCTTCTGATGTTGCAGGCTGTTCAGGACTCACTCCCTCAAAATGCAACTGCCATCCCCTACAATAACATGGCAGCAGTGTAACATATGATTAAGAAGGGAGGAACATATTCTTATCTTTTGTGCTAGGAGGCAATTTAGTTTCATCGCTTTCTTATAGAAACCTGGGATACTCCTATTCCCTTCCATAAAACCCAGCCACTGCATTCCATTGGTCTATCCTTTGCTGAAATTCTTGCTCAGAGTCTGTCTGCAATGTCACATTGTCTGCATTCAACAACTTTGTTGATCTGTCCCCATTGACCTGTTTGCTAATGCACTCTTTCACCAGTATGAACAGAAGCAGGCTCAAAGCTGAACCCTAATGCACAATCACTCCCACTGGAAATCCTTCTGTGAGTCCAAACACTGTTCATACTTGAGTCAGTGGCAAATTAAACTTAATGCCAGTAAAAACCTGGGCTTAATGACATGGTCAGTATAATGGCTCTACTGAAACTGAAGTCTTAGTATTTTTTATGAGTGATTACCAACTAACAATGAGTGGTTTTGTGTTGTGGTTCCTTTAAAATGTGTTTTATCTTGTCATGTCATTCATTGTTAATTTCCTGGGAAATGATGTAACTAATTTGTAGGGTGGGGTAGGTTATTTAAGCAGTGTTTTGCACTTTGTATCTGTATCCTGATGAAGTCAGTGGAGTCTGGCGAAAGCGCTTAATTGAATAAAGGAGAATTTACCTTTTATCTGGATCTGTGGAATTGTTGGCTGCCTACTTCGTTATCTGTTTTTCTACAGTTTGTCTTGGTCTTTTGGTGGTTTTTGGTTACTCATGGAAGGAGGAGAGGGTGATGTGCAGAGCTGTAGTAACTACAAAATTATTATATTGATCAGTCACAGCATGAAGTTATGGGAAAGAGTAGTGGAAGCTAGGTTAAGAAGGGACGTGATGATTAGTGATCAGCAGTATGGTTTCGTGCCAAGAAAGAGCACTACAGGTGCGATGTTTGCTCTGAGAGTGTTGATGGAGAAGTACAATGTCAGAAGGAGTTGCATTGCGTTTTTGTAGACTTAGAGAAAGCATATGACAGGGTGCCTAGAGAGGAGTTGTGGTATTGTATGAGGAAGTCAGGAGTGTCAGAGAAGTATGTAAGAGTGGTACAGGATATGTACGAGGATAGTGTTACAACGTTGTGGTCTGTGGTGGGAGTGACGGATGCGTTTAAGGTGGAGGTGGGGTTACATCAAGGATCAGCTCTGAGCCCTTTCTTATTTGCAATGGTGATGGACAGGTTGACAGACGAGATCAGACAGGAGTCCCCATGGACTATGATGTTTGCAGATGACATTGTGATCTGTAGTGAGAGTAGGGAACAGGTGGGGGAGACCCTGGAGAGATGGAGATATGCTCTAGAGAGAAGAGGAATGAAGGTCAGCAGGACTAAGACAGAATATATGTGTGTGAATGACAGGGAGGATAGAGGAATGGTAAGGATGCAAGGAGTAGAGGTGGTAAAGGTAGATGAGTTTAAATACTTGGGATCAGTAGTTCAGAGTAACAGAGAGTGTGGAAGAGAGGTGAAGAAGAGAGTACAGGCAGGATGGAGTGGGTGGAGAAGAGTGTCAGGAGTGATTTGTGACAGACAAGTACCTGTAAGAGTGAAAGGGAAGGTCTACAAGAGGGTAGTGAGACCAGCTATGTTATATGGGTTGGAGACAGTGGCATTGACAAAAAGGCAGGAGTTTGAGCTGGATGTGGCAGAGTTAAAGATGTTAAGATTTGCACTGGGTGTGACGAGGTTGGACAGGATTAGGAATAAGTATATTAGAGGGTCTGCCCAGGTTGAAAGGTTTGGAGACAAAGCCAGAGAGGCAAGATTACGTTGGTTTGGACATGTGCTGCGGAGGGATGCAGAGTATATTGGGAAAAAGATGCTAAGGATGAAGCTGCCAGGTAACCGGAAAAGAGGAAGGCCTAAGATAAGGTTTATGGATGTGGTAAGAGAGAGAACATGCAGGTGGTTGGTGTGACAGAGTAAGATGCAGAGGCAGGAAGAAATGGAAACAGGTGATCCGCTGTGGCAACCCCTAACGGGAACAGCCGAAAGAAGATGACGATGATGGAAGGAGGAGAGCCTATCAGTTCCATGGCTGGTATGGACATGGAGACTTTGACACAGGCACTAGCTTCTTTATCGGCTTCAGTTAAAGACTTACAAGCTAAATTTGATACGTTGGTGCCTTTACAAACTAATACGGCTAGTATCAGCATTTGCTGCCAATTTGGGGGGGGGGCGCAGGGTGTTCACAACCTTATGAACCCTCGCTCATTATCCCTGCACAGAGGGAGCATTCCCACAGTAATGAATTGCAGGGGAGGAGCCATAGTTCCAGTTCCACATCTGGTAGCTCGAGAGCTGCACAACAAGGCAGACCCGGAAATGGCAGTGTGGGTGCTGCGTTCCTTTCCACGGAGCAATGGCTCAAGAATGAAGTACAGTTATGTGACAGTCCTGATAGACCTGATGATATTGGTGGGTCTTTGGACTTGCAACTCAGGTCATTTCAGGACTTTATTTTTAAATATAAAAAACTTCAGCTGGAAAACTCCTATTTGCAGGAGTGTGTTAACCAAGAGCAAGTGCCTAAAGGGCTGAGACTTTGAAAATACCCGACGGGACTTATTAAAAATTTGCAGTTACACACGGACCTTACTTCTTTTTTCAACAGGCAAGGTTGTGAACTGTTAAAAATACTTATTAGTGACAATAATAGAAAAATGTCTATGCTTTTAAGAGATATTGACAAAGTTGAAGTTAGTATTAAGAAAGACTTGTTATATGAGAGTGTCAAAAATTATTTTTTTAATGTTTTTAACATTGTTGACAAGGGGTTGACTGATTTAAGAGCTAGAAAACAACGTAAGCTGTTAATAGATAAACGGGACTACGATGCTGGCAGAGCATACCCCGACCCTCCAGAAGGGCAACAAGCCTGTTATTTTGATAGAGTCCCTGTGGAATATGATGAAGCTCATGAGGAGACTTTGGAGGTGGATGATTACCTGAATAGGGATTTCCCTTTAGAACCTCCACAAGTGAGGAGATCCAAGAGAATTCAGAACCAGAGGGAAATGGGGCCTGGCAATTTCAGGTACAGGCAGAACAACTATCAAAATCAGTGGAGGGGATGATGGGAGCTCAGAACAGATGATTGAAACGGCCAATGTTGTTTCAATGGTCAAAAACTTGGATGGCGATTTTTACAGTTTATAACTATAGCCATGTTCATGTTGATTTTAATTGGGCTAATTTATTTTCAAAAGGTTTGAACTTTGTTCCAGCTGGGAGCGCTAATTTGGTTGACACTATCTTAAACTTAAAACTTTTTTGTAGGAAGCTTAATTTGGCTTTGTATTTCAAGAACAACAACCAAACAGGGGTTTCGCACTTACCTCACAGGCCCAGTACATTTATTCTACCAGTGCACCCTCTTACTACACTTTTTGAAACTTTGTGTGAAAATGAAATTAGGGAACTTCTCATACACCAGAAACAAACCGTGGTCAATAACTTAAACCACTAGGAATGGTCACTTCTATAAGATATTATTAGTAACCCGGACATTAGGTTAATGAAACCTGACAAGGGTGGGGGTCTCGTTATTATGAACACTTCTGACTATGATAGTAAAATATTTGATTTGCTATATAGTGATAGATATCTTGAGACCTTTGTGAACGAAATTAATATATCTTACAGAAACATTGACCTTACCTTGGATGAATTGTTACTTAATGGACAAATCAGTTTAGATATTCATAGTCTTTTAAAGCAGAGGTCCCCTAGGATCCCTACTATTTTTGGGATCCCAAAAATACATAAATCCATCTGTAGCCCACCCCTATGACTAATTGCTGATGCTAAGGCCTCCAAAACTTTTGACATAGCCAAATATATTGATGGGAAAGTTAAGAAAGTTTTGGATGGTAGGGAGTGGGTTATTAGAGACTATTTGGACTTCCTTGCAAAAATCAAACCAGATATGTATGATGATGGGCTTATTATGGTCACTTTAAACCTCAAGGACCTTTTTTCTGTGATACATCATGAAGAAGGCCTTGAATGGTTTTATGAATATTTATGTTTCAATACTGACTGGGATCATGGGACATTATTGACCCTGGGGACATGTATGCAATTGATTTTGGATAACAACTACCTTAGTTTTGATGGTCATATTTTCAAACAAAGACAGGGGGTTGCTATGGGTGCTTGTTGTGCCCCAGCATTTGCAAATATAGTATTGGTCTACTGGGAAGATAAATTCCTTAGGAACTCAGAGTATAAAAGGTACTGGGTCTTGTATGGGCGCTACCTAGATGATATAGTAATCTTGTGGAAGGGTAGTGAGGCTAAATTGGAAGAGTTTGTTGTTTACATCAATGCGACCACTGATTTTCTTAAATTTGCTATGACTAAGGATAAAGATAGCCTGAACTTTTTAGACATTACTATCAAAAAGGACTATACTAAAAATATGTTTATTTCTCTGTTATATAGGAAACCTACATATTCTAATACACTATTGCACTTTGAAAGCTGGCACCCTGAACACCAGAAAAACGCCCTGGTTAAAGGCCAGTATGTCAGGGTTGCCAGGATTGTCTCAGAGGATGATGATTTTCAAAAAGAATGTGAGACACTAAAGGGCATGTTAGTAAAAAGAGGGTACCCCCCTGTTTTGTTAATATTATTGAGAATGAAGTTAAACACAAAAGGCACACTGGGTACATTGTTAAATTGCTATGTGGCAACACTGAGCCTGTTGGGACCCCTCGGTTAGACCATGATAGGTACTCTAGGGCCTTGACTATACCTTATACACTTGATTTCTATGACATCAGGAAAATAATTGAGAAATTTTGGGAAATTTTGTTATGGATGATGAGAGTGTTGGGGTCCTTGGTGATAAACCAGTTGTGGTTTATAAAAAAGACACCTGCTTTAAGAGCATTTTGGAAATGAACTCGAGGTTTTTAAAAAATGGGGGTTGCTTTAAATGTGGTAAGTGTGCCCAATGCCTGTCTATTGTGGACAGAGGGGAGATCTTTATTAAGAACTACAGGTTTATTTAGCCAAAGAAAAGGTATTACTGTTTTTCAAAAGGGGTAGTGTATGTTGCTTTGTGTGACTAGTGATGAATTTTATGTGGGTAAAACTAAGAGGGCCCTCAAGCAATGGGTTTATGAACATGGCTATGAAATTAGACAGAAAAACAACAAAAATGTGTTGTACAAGCATATAGAGATGCTCTCTTTGCACAAGTTTAAGTTTCGTGCCATTGATCATGCTGACCTGGGTTCAAGGGGTGGACCGTTGGAAGAGTTTTTGGAACGTCTTGAATTAAAGTGGCAAATCAAACTTAATGCCAGTAAAAAACCTGGGCTTAATGACGGGATCAGTATAATGGCTCTACTGAAACTGAAGTCTGTATTTTTTATGAGTGATTACCAACTAACAATGAGTGGTTTTGTGTTGTGGTTCCTTTAAAATGTGTTTTACCTTGTCATGTCATTCATTGTTAATTTCCTGGGGAAACGATGAAACTAATTTGTAGGGTGGGGTGGGCTATTTAAGCAGTGTTTTGCACTTTGTATCTGTATTCTGATGAAGTCAGTGGAGTCTGACAAAAGCGTTTAATTGAATAAAAAAGAGTTTCCCTTTTATCCGGATCTGTGGTATTGTTGGCTGCCTACTTCATTATCTGTTTTTCTTCATTTTCCATACTTAGATGAGTACCCAAAAACTGCAACTTAGCAAAGAGCTAACAGCTAGACTTTGGTCAACATTCTGACGGAGTCCAATGTGGTCTCTGTGGCTTTTAGAACAGATGCTTCCTAGAAGGCTGCACCACTTTCCTTCAAGAGGTCAGTCACGGAACATCTGAGGACTTGCCAGACTCTAGCACTCTGGAATAATTTTGGGAATGAGTGCCTCTCCTGTTTCCTGTATGGAAATCATCACAGAGGTCAAGTGGGTAGAAGACATCATATACAGAGGCTACACACTCCCATTCTGTTTCAGCCTGGACCACAATTGTTTCCCCTTCCAGGTGCCTCACCCCTATTTTAAGGTTACAGCCAGATAAGAAGTTGCCAATTATTAAGAAAAAAGAGCAACTGAAGACGTCCTACCTGACCAGAAAGGGTCTGGCTTCTGTCCAGGGTTCTTTGGGGTTCCCAATATAGTAAAGGACCACAAGATGATTTTGTATCTCAGTGGCCTAAATGATTTGTTTTCAAAACAGAGTTCTGGTGGGTTACAGTGCAGTCCATCCTTCCATGCTTATCAGAGGTAGATCTCCAGGATACCTATCTGCATATCAAAATTAAAAAGGAGTCCAGAATAGTCTTGCACTTCTAGGTCAGAGTCAGTCACTTTCAGTTCAGGGCTTCTCCTTTTTGCCTTAATACAGCCATCATGGTGTTAACTAATTCATGGTCATATTGGCAGCTCATCGCAGACTGTCAAGGACAAACATTTTTCCCTTATTTGGATGACTGGCTTCTAGCAGTCCTCATTCAGGAGTTGTGGATACAAGTGACAGAATCCATACTCTTGTTGTTCTAGGATTCCCTTTGTTAGATTTCAAATGTGGGTCTTGGAATGAATCTCTGAAGTTTGATGGTCTCAGTGCATAGATTCTATAACAACCCAGAAAAGCATATTTTGTGTTTACCAACAACATCTAGCGTACTGGCTTCAGTGGACCAGCATGGCTTTGGGCAGTCCCGCCTCCCCTCCTTCCTTACTAGTGACTGTCTCCATGGATATGTCCACCCTGAGGAGGAGGTATTGTTTGGGGTAGACAGTTTAAGAAACATGGTCACAGAATGAAGACAGCTTGCACATAAACATCCTGGAAATGTGGGTAGTCCTTCTGATGTTGCAGGCTGTTCAGGACTTACTCCCTCAAAATGCAACTGCCGTCCGCTACAATAACATGGCAGCAGTGTAAGATATGATTAAGAAGGGAGGAACATATTCTCATCTCCTGTGCTAGGAGGCAATTTAGTTTCATCACTTTCTTATAGCAGCCTGGGATACTCCTATTCCCTTCCATAAGACTCAGCCACTGCATTCCATTAGTCTATCCTTTGCTGAAGTTCTTGCTCAGAGTCTGTCTGCAATGCCACATTGTCTGCATACAGCAACTTTGTTGATCTGTCCCCACTGACCTGTTTGTTTATGCACTCTTTCACCAGTATGAACAGAAGCAGGCTCAAAGCTGAACCCTATTGCACACTCACTCCCACTGGAAATCCTTCTGTGAGTCCAAACACTGTTCATACTTGAGTCAGTGAGTCCTTGTACAACCATACAGCCACAACCCCTTTTTCCAGTCTTTGCACATGGGGTTGGGGTGTCACTTCAACAGTGACAATCATCTAGAGCCAAGGTTTACACCACTGGGTGGCTAGCTCTGCCACAGTCATTCTTCCACATCACACACTCACACACACACTCACACCTATGACGAATTTAGAGTGTCCAATCCACCTAGTGCATGTCTCGGGAATGTGGAAGGAAATTGGAGCACCTCGAGGAAACCCACATGAACACAGGGAGCACATGCAGACTCTATATAGAAGGCACCCCAGCCAAGAATTGAACTGGGGAAACTCTTGCTGTTAAGTGACAAAACTATCCACTGCACCACTCTACCATCCTTGTACATAGCCTGGACTAATTATACCATTGTTTCTGATACTTCAAACCACTGCAGGACTGCCCACATTGGCTTTCTTAGGAACTTGTCATATGCTCTCTCCAAATCTAAGAATGTCCAGCTGTAATCTTTGGTCATCTCTAGCTTCTTCCCCACTATCTGTCTCACTGCAAACATTGGGTCGGTTGTGCTGCATCTTAATCAAAATGTGAACAGCTCATCTCCCAACTTACTTTCTACTACTATAT
The DNA here is from genome assembly GCF_019279795.1 of Protopterus annectens. Classification (NCBI taxonomy): domain Eukaryota; kingdom Metazoa; phylum Chordata; order Ceratodontiformes; family Protopteridae; genus Protopterus; species Protopterus annectens. The sequence goes on from NC_056733.1 coordinate 622,378,727, forward strand.
GTATTTGTTTATCAAGCATGCTGTCCAGAACTTTCATGCAGGGTGACAGGAATTTGATACCTCTGCATTGCCAATGGATGTGGATGTCCACTTCGTTCTTGTATACTGGTATGAGTATGCTTATTCTCCAGTCATCTGGGATATGCCTTTCTCTCCATAGTGCTGTGAGTACCTTCAGGAGCCATTTCTCCCCTGTCTCACCCAACATCTTGATCATATCTGCTGTGACCTCTTCTGAGATTGTTGCTTTCCCTGACTTTATTTCGCTTAGTGCTGTTCTTACTTCTTCCAGGTTGGGGTTCTCTTCGTCTTTCATTGTATGCTGTGTCTGGGACAGTACAGCTTTAGTGTGGTTTTCTTCATTCAGAGCTTCTGGAAATACTCCTTCCATCTGCCTTTGATTTCCTGTGGAGTAGTGAGCAGATTGTTGCTGGTGTCCCTTGTGTCTTTCTTTACCTTGCAGTCTGAGAGAGTTTCTATGTGCCATCTACTAAGTCACTTTCCAGAAGCTGATAGAGTGCCTTTGATGCCTTGTTTTTTTTTTTCTATTGCAATGCTTTCCTTAGCCTCTTTGTTAGCCAACCAATATTCCTTCTTAGCCTGGTCCATATTTTCTATTTCCCACTTTTTCCTGCACTCCTTCTTTCTTTTGATAACTTCCTGGGCATCTGCATTCCACCAACAGCTTTCCTTATGTAACTTATTTCCATACCTGGCTCAACCACATATCTGTTCTGTAGTCTTCACACATGCTGGTTTGAGTTGCTGCAATTCTTCCCTGACTCCACCTATTTGTTCTTCTTCCTGAGGTGCTAGAATAATTCCTTGAACTCTTGTGCTTTCTCTCCAGTCAGCTTCCGGGTCTTCAGCCTAGTCTCTGTTGACCTTAGTGCCTTCTCTGACCATTGTTTGCAGCTGATTGTGGCAGTCAGTTGTTTATGCTACAGGGCAACTATTTCACTGGAGATATATTTTTTTCTTTCTTTCTTTATACATAACAGTTTGTTAACTGAGGTAGAGCACTAATCCCATTGGACCCATTTCAGTCCCATCCCAGAATATAAACACAGATCAAGTAGAAAAATAAGAATAATTTATTTAATAAAAGAGCAAGTTAAAATAAAGGAATAGTTAATATACAACAGAAAAAATGATTTTTAAAAAGGTAGTCAAACGAAACCACTATGTAAAATTTTACATCAGTTAGAGGAGCGACATGTTTGTAGTTACAGAAAAGATACTATTAGTGAAAATGATAGGCAGTATGTGTCAGAGTTTAGGAAGACTGGCTTACATGACCTGAAGCAGAGCATTTACAAGCAGCTTATGATGTGAGATGTTCTTTAAGTTGCACCCAAAATGAGGACTAGTTATGGAGGTCTATAAGATTTGAGGGAAATTCCTTCCAGAGCTTAGGTCCAAGGGTGGAAAGGGAGTGGTTAGAACACTGATATCTGGTTTTAGCTATTTGCAAGAGAGGCACTGAGTGGCTATGAGTTCTAAGGTTTTATGACAGAACCTGTCTAAGTAAGCTAGAGGAAAGAGAAGGGCAGGAGTTTTCATTCAGGCGCCGGAAAAATTGGAAGTGAATAAGTAGATTGGCGCATTTCTGAACCAGCAGCCAGTTGGCTTTGACTAGAGTAAAACAGTGGTGTTCATACTTTAACAAAAGGATAATGAAGCGACAGATGGAGCTGGAGATTGTTTGGATAGTGGTAGAGTTTCTTTTGGAAACAGATGCTACAAGAGGTAGGCAGTAATAAATTTGGGCCATAAGAATCCCTTTGCCAATAGCACTGTTTGTTGTGTGGGAGAGGAAAGAGACAATATATGTTGGCCCAGAAGAATATGGAGTTTATCTTTTTCCAGGTGTTTTTGGGGTGATGGTGAAACAGACTCCTAAGTATCTGAAGGTGTTAAACTGGTCAATGGCATTGTTAGGGTGGTCAATAATAAGAAGTGAGGGTTTTTTTTTGCCTTTTATTGGAGTTTCCAAAGAGCATAGTTTTTGAAATGCAGTATCTATTTGCTGATTCTGGTTGAGACCTGTCCTGTCTCTAAGCAATCTGCTCTGTGCCTTTCCTGGTGTTTCTCAGCCTGTGATTCTTCCAGCTACAGAACATGTTAATAATGGTAAAAGAACTGGAAACAGAAGGCTCAGGAATTCAGTTGTAGATCTGAGTATTTTATTGGCAGTTGAGCACTGCTTAGTAGCCTAGGTTTACAGTTAGATCAGTCTGATTTATATTGCTCTTCTAATGGGTAGAGCATAGTTTTTGTTTTTGAGGAGTTAAGTAATAGTTTTTAGCTATTGAGCCAGTTAATGAGTAAGAAGAAATCCCTGAAGGACTCCTTTACTAAGAAATGTCTGTTGGACAGATAGATTTGGAACCAGGGAATAGTATCAGGGCTAATCCCAATGTCAGTGACGTGGTTAAATAGGATTGGTGGTCATCCAGGTCAAAGGCTCTGGTAAGGTCTATAAATATGGCCCCAGTAAGGAGGCTTTTGTCCATAGCTAAAAGGGTGTGATCAGTGAAGATCCAAAGTACAGTGGAAGTGCTGCAGCCAGACCAGAAACATAGCTGCTTTGGAAGAAAGAAAGCAGTATAGACTTATTTAGTTTGAGAGTTGATTATTGACCATTTTTCTAAGATTTTCCCAAAGGTAGGGAGGATGGATATTGGGCAATAGCTTGGGGTTGGATTTCTTGGGGAGATGTATGCTTAGTTTTATACTGAACATACAGTTATGAGTGAAGTAAAGATTGTAGATATGTAGCAGAGGGGTAACAATATACTCCCTACATTGGAGTATGAACCAGGGAGAGGGTGTCTGTCCTTGCAGGTGCGTCTAGATTAAAGTTTTCAAGGAGTGGTACAATATCTTTGGTTACACTTTTTAATGCAGAAGAGGGGAGTATAATAGGTGGGTGAGAGAGAGGTTGAGTGAGGGAGTGAAGTATGTGAGTTGGTGGTGGAGAGAGGAAAAGGAGGAAGAGTGGCTGTTGGGAGGACCTTTGCAATCTGCATCTGGTTGACCTCTACCCAGAATTGTTTAGAGGAGTGGAAAAGGATTGATTGATGTGTTCTGATATGATGCCTCTTATGATGTCTAATTGTTTGTTTGGAATGTTTCTGAGGAGGGTGTATTTTTGTCTTGTAGCAGGAGTTGTGTCAGACTTCCAGGAGTGCCATGCTTTGTCTCTGAGAGATAGAAGGGTTTTGAGTTCATAAGTGAACCAGGTGCTTTTCTTGGGCTTCTAGTCTTATGACTATAGGGAAGAATGAATCTTGTAAATTACAGAGAAGTTGAGTGAAGAGTTGGGCAACATTGTTAGGGTCTAAGGAAGGGTCTATATTAGAACCGCGAAAGACCTATTCAGCGAATATTTAATCATCGACACCTATTATGTGAACCGCGAATACACCGAATGCCCTAAACTGCGAAATTCAAAATCTCGAACTGTCATAGTTGTCCAACCCCACCGAGCACTACATACTACCTACCCAAACAAAATAAATAAACCACATACATACACCAACCAAAACCCTACTTCTAACCCTACACTAAACCTTACATACATTACTATCTATGCACTTACCTTAACCCACACCCTAACCCTAAGGTCCGTAACTATCACACACTTACCTTACGGAGCTATACCCAAACAAAATAAATAATCCACACACATACACTTAACAAAACCCTACTTCTAACCCTACATTAAACCTTACATACATTACTATTTATGCACTTAACTTAACCCGCGCCCTAACCCTAAGGTCCATAACTATCGCACACTTACCTTACGGAGCTATACCGCAGAAGGGCCAACCATGACGATTCAACATTTCAGATTTTGTGCTTCAGGACTATCAGTGTTTTCGTGGTTCAATGTATACATGTCGACGTTTCCGTATTCGGGTAAGTGGACCTTCGCGATTTTAATAGGGAACTCTAAGGAAGAATGTATAGGACTCAGCTGAAAGAGGATAGATATATTTTTAGTTTGTTAATGTTTACTTGGGATTTATGGAAGAATGTAATAAGTTTTGGAGGTGAAATTTTGCAATCAAGCTGGATGTTGAAGCTTATAGGACAGAGATCACTTAGGTTAAGAGAGTGGATAGAGATATAAGAAATAAGTAAGGGTCGGTCTGTAATAATTAGATTAAGCAGTGAGTGATGCAATGAGGAAGGATTGAGCTTGGTGAGTTCAGAGACAAGTTTTGTGAGATGAAATACACTGAGAAGTTCAAGTATGCAGTTTTGCACAGGGCCAAGGAGATTAAGGTTAAAGTCACCAAAAAAATATATAATTCTTGATGTTCCAAACAGACAAGGTTAAGTCCTTCAGTAGGTTATTAAGCTTTTGTAATGAAGGGGAAGGAGGGAGATAGGCAACAGCTAGATAAAAATGGGGAGCTAAATGCTGAGGAGATTTGTGATATTAAGCAATTTGGAAGAGAATCTGAGGAGACATTACTTTGAGCTAGTAGCTATAAGTTGATGTCTGATTTGAAAAGAAGAGTACTTGATACTTACTTTAGTTCTGGCCTGGCATCAAGAAAGTAATCATAACCTGGGAAGAAATGTTTTATGGAGGAATCTTGTGGTTTAAGCAAGGATTCTGTGACAAAAATGATTTGGGAATTGTGAATAGAGATAACAGAGTTTAGTTGGTCTATTTTATCTCAAATACTTTGTGCATTAATAAGGAAGCATTAGATGGGGTTTGGGCCTGGATATGACTCAATTTAAGAGGAGTAGTATGGGTGTGAACTTTGTAAGGAATTTGGGAAGTTTTAGGGAGCATTTAACGGTAGATGGATGCCAATTGTAATGGTTCAATTGTGTATGTGAAGAATGGGATAAGGAGTATACAGGAAAGCAGTGGACAGGAAGGGTGTAGAGGGGACTGCAGTAGTATTGAAGGGATAACTTTACAGTCATTGATTCTATGCCAGTGCCCTTTCCTTACTAGGAGGTCGTCTACCTCAGTTGGAAGTTGGCCATTCTTGTATGTGATCTTGTGACCCCCTCTCTCTCTCTTGCTGAACTACGCGTTGGCCACCATCAAGCCATTTTCCAGACAGAAGTCTAGAATGGTCTCCCTCTCTCTCTCTCTTTATTCCTGTTGCCCCACCCATGTGGACTCAGGCAGTTCTCATATCCTGCACTGTCTGTCCCAATATATGCATTCAGATCACCCATTATCAACACCAGTTCATACTTTCATACTTTATCTAGTAGGTCCTGCAACTGCTGTCTGTATGTAGCCTTTCCTCACTATTACAGTCCTGCTGTGGGGCAAAGGCTAAGATTATTAATACTGTCCTGTCCTTATACTGGTCTGATCGCCATGAGTCTATCACTAATTCTTATGACATCCCTTGCTCACTTCTTAAGCCTCTCCCTTACTACATCCCTCGTTCTCTTCTGAAGTCCCTCCCTCACCACAATTCCCACAATATTTCTAGTCTGTCATCCCCTTGAGCAGTAGACTCTGGATCCCAAGCCAAGCAGCTTTGTTGCACTGCTCTTCCATCTTGTCTCTTGGATACATTTGATGTCCAGTCTTCTCCTTACCATCATGCCATCCACTTCCAAGCTGCATCCTGTCAATGAACCTACATTGAATGTAGAAATCCATACTTCATGTTTGGCAGGCTGATTGGTTTTATGTCCAGCTTTTGCTCAACAAACCTATCCCAGGTAACCCAAGCTGGGCAAATGGAGACTGGCCAGCCAGTAGCTTTTTGAACCAGGGCTGCTGGGTTTCATGGCAAGCACATACACCCCTTCCACCATTAGCATGTTTCCCTGGCCTAGGTTGGAGTAGGCCAGGTCCTCAACCCACTTATGGCCGGTAAATAACCCATGCTTATTTTTGGCAACATTTCTCAATGCAATCACATCACCTGTACTCAACTTTTTATACCACACCATGCAGTCTGTGATCCATGTCCTCCTATCTAAGGGATACTGCACACCACAGAAGATGCACAGATAGGTTGGTCTATACAACTCTTTCCCCTATAGGGCATCATCTAGAGTCTGTGCTGCTGCCCACGGCTCTCTTCTTGAGTGAGATTGTGGTGGAAACACTCACCATTTTTTTTCTTGGGGGGTGGGGGGAACCCTACAGAGACACAGGGAGAACTTTCAAACTCCATACAGGCATTGCTCAGAGGTCAGGACTGAAATGTGTACTTTGTGCTTGGAAGGAGATGACCTTAACCATTATGTTCTCTATGTGACATGACAAATTGGAGTGTACAGCTGGTCAGTTTGAAGTAACAGGGCTTTCCATGGACAAAACTGGTGCCTTCTTACAGAAGATCTCTATCTTGGGGTACAAACAATCATTTCATTCTTAGCATCCAAACTAAACTGTAGAGAGTTAAACACTGTTTCTCTGGGATAGCCCCATCACCTTGGCAATCACTTCCCATTTACCTAAAGGAACTCTCTTTCTAGCCAAGATACAGCTGTCAGCTAAAACAATACTTTCAAAGAAGCCCACTGCTCAGGCCTAAAAAGAGACCACCTCACCTATCCCTCTACTATCCCCTTTTCCTTCTTCCTCCCCCACTTCCTCCATATTTCTTGCCAATGATATATCACTGTATATACTGTACATAATTTAAACTTAATAATATTATTTTTCTTTTGGATAGAACTGTAAAACTGCCATTTTGTGCAGTATCTCCTCTGTGTTTTTTTTCTGTTTTCATGCCTGTTAATATATAACATGCTCCTAAATCTATCATCTATCTAATTTGCAAACAACTGCATGTTCGTTCCTGTGTGCTTATTATTTACATATGATCTGCAATTATGTCACATGGGCTGTGTCTGAAAATGGTCAATGATAAACAAACATAGGTAAAATTAAATTAAATTAAAATAATGCAGGTTTGCCCTCCAGATGTGTGCACCTTTGCCAGCACTCCATCCTTCACCCTTCCCTACTAACAGTACAGAGTTGAAGACCAAATACTACCACATCTAACCCTACAGAAGAATATGGTACAGTAAATTAGGTGACTCATTAGTGCATCAACTGTGGAATTGTCATAAACCATAACAAATGACTCAAGATCATCTACACTATAATCCTGAAAGAGCTGATCAAGGAAAGGAAGGGGATCATCACAGCTTAACCTGCATTCTTGTACTCATCCAGATCAAGATCAAGAGGAAGAGCAAAGGCTAGTTCAAATTCACAGTGGACTAAACAGTGGCCCAGCTGTGAGACTGGTTCCACCCCAATTCCAAGGTCACTATACTTAGATGAAATAGCAAGTCCAACAAATGGCCTTTTTATGGGTTGGGGAAGTAATAACCTGAAACAACATCCCTTCACAATTAAAAATAATTCTTTATTTAAAGTCACTGCCACATCATTAAATGAGCTGTTAAATCATAAAAAATTACTAGTTAGGTTAATATAATAACAAGTTGATGATGAAGTCAATGAACTCTTGTAGGAATTACTTCACAATACCTGGAAGATAATACGCAATACCCGACAACCTCCTGATCTCCTCATAACTACAACAGTGTATAGCTGAAATTCCTGTAAATATTAAAGCTGCCAGATGAAGACCAGAATGAAGGTGTAATCATGTTTGTGTTGTAAACATCCTGAACCAGGTCAGAAACAATGCTCAGCTTATTGCAGACAGAGCTTGTGTTAGTGTACAGTGTCCTATATGAAACAATGAACTGCAGGTCTCACTTACAGGCTTGTGATATAATGCAGATACCCTGGGTATCTCACAAAGGTAAGATATTCTAACATCCATTACAAATTTTACCCCAGTGGGTGACATATGACATCTTCGGGAACCAAAACAGCCAGCAGAAGTCCTGTATAGTGAACTGCCTAACCTTCACCCCACTGAATATTCCAAGATGGCAAAAAGCCCCATTAGAGCAGTGGGACATCAGGAGGCCTCAACACAAATGCATCTCTTATCCATGATAGCCAAGCAGGTGACTCTGATTACAACGCTTAAAAACAATGATGAAGAAGTTGTTAATTGCAACAAAGGACCTTTTTTGCAGCCTAGAGTAAATAAGACCATCTATTAAAATCCCAAGTAATACTATTGGCAGCATGATCTGAAGCTGCTTTCTGTCTCTATTAATTTGCATTAGAGCTTAAAAATGTCATAGAAAAAAATATTATCTCATGTACCTCTGGGTCATCTCAGCTAGGTAACCGGTATCCTTTGCTACTGTGCATGTTACAAACACATTTAACAGTAGTATCCTCATATCACTTCAGCAAGGCACTTCCAGTGATGGATATTCTTCTGATGTGTTCATGAACATGTTTCCAGGCAGTGTTATTAAAGTAAAGTAATGTAAGGCACTGTTTGATAAATATATACGACATGTATAGTGCTGGATATGGCTGCAGTTTAGTCTATCTTTACAAAATATTTTTCCAAAATAAGGTATGTTCTCTAGACATACATAGTATGTTTTACTGTTGTTAGCAGAAATGACACGTTTTAAAACCAATTCAGAGCTGTTTAAAGGGTTAAATAGTGTCACTATGAACAGCTAGCAGTCAGTACAACATCATAACCAGTTGCATCGCAAATGTGAAAAATATAAGTTACTTTCGACAGCAATATTATAAAGATAACATTTTATAATACTAATACTACATAATCATTTTTGATCAGGTTACATTAGGATTCATTCACAGTGATGGTGCTTACTACATTGGCTTCTTCCCAAGAGTAAATCAATTTATGTTCGTTAAGTCTTTCTACCTGACCTCAGGAGTTAATTCCTATCAGTGTAACTGAATCCTAGCAAAATCCTTATACTAGGTATATACATTTGATATAACATTCACAAATAGTAATTAGACTGGGCTACATACCAAACTTTTGAACATGATAAATGTTCAAAGCAATAAATATCGAAATACAAACTAGTGAAAGCTATTTGATGCAGGGGGTGTGCACCCCCAGTGCCTCCCACACCACCTGATAATTATATATACCTACTCTGGGATCACACAACAGTGGGGAAGGGGCATATTCCATTTTCAGCATTTGTATTTCAACATTTAGTATCTTCAACTTTTAGTACATACAGCATTTTGGCATGTAACCGTGGACTGACAGTACAGTGCATGCAGATGAAAATGTGTGTCTCATACAACTGCTTTATTCTAAGGCACTTATCACCTTAAACACACACACGGAGGTTACCTCCACACAACACACAAACACGTGCATGCACAAACCCAGAGTTAAATTTGACAGTGAAATCAGTGAATGTGTGGCTGTAGGGATTGTATACACCTTTACTTATATATTTAAATTTGTCAACCAAGATAGAACTCTGATCCTAAGTGGAACTATTTCAGGTTCAACCTGAGTGTACAACACCATACAGATATACAAACAAATGATCAAAAAAAGAGCATAAAACACTACATATATACAATGTAACATATGATTATAAATCATACAACTAAAGATACAGCAAAAAGAAATTACTCATGAAATTCCAGTAAAGAATACAAAGGTGAGAAGGTTAGTTAGAAGACAGATTCCTAAGTATGATATAGTTTAGAGGAAGTAGTCATTAAAGCTTGGAAGGAGAAAGAGTCATAGAAATTTCATACCAAAATATAGATATAGATGTAGACTTAGGTATAGATATAGGTATTAGGTATAGATATAGATATAGCAACCTAGCAGTTGGCACAGAGGATAAAGGCTGTGACCTAAGGGTCCTGTGATACAGGGTTTGATTCCCTCACACATCATTTGTTATATGTCATACATGGACCACCTCACGCCTCATTTGCTACATGCCATACACAGACCACCTCAAAGCACTGTTACTGTATTCAATATTCTATAGTCTGCTGAGAGGGAACCAGTGTCTAGCTTTTAAGGCATCCTCTGACACAATTCTAATAGACTTACTGCACATCCTCAAGTCAACTGGCATCAGAAATACTCATTCTAGGGCTTAAACAGAATGGTTTAGAAAGACCGGTGCATCTCTCAGAGGTTACCACTATTCTGGAACAGACTCCCCATCAACATAAGCAAGGTTCATCCCAGTCCATATTCAATCATAACCTGGATCTATGGATGACAACAAGAACATTTACCACAGGAGTGCCCCTTGCCTTATAGAGGCAGTATCTAAATGCTCTTTGCTACAGTATGGCTCTCACATACTCAGTGGTATTACCCAAGGGGTAGTCAGTATCTCACCCAGAAGTAATCACTATCCTATGGGAAGTAAGGGGAATTTGAAATAATGGGATAATTGGCTAGGTTTATAAAGGCCCATAAGGGCAGTTAGCCTAGTATTTACCTAGGAACTGATGAAACCACAGATTGCTAGAGAATTTGGAGAATGATAGATTAGGGTTGTGTTTTACAATAATATGGTGAAGCAGGCTGAACTCATGAAAAAGTGGGATTCTAAGTTAGAATGTTGGAGTTTTGTTTCAATACATCTTGCAGTTTATTCAGGACTGATGGTCTTGCTTTAATATAATACATGAAGTATGGATCAGCATCTAGCTCTGAAGGAGGAGATTTTGTTATGATGCAGCTGGTAGTTCATTTACGAGTAATAGCCTTGCCATGATAAAATACAACATGCAGGGTAAAGTCTATATTAGAAGACTGAGGCTTTGTTAAGATATAGCTGGTAGTTTGTTTGACAGTGATGGTCTTACCATAACAAGGTGCTCAAAATGCAGAGTAAAATCTATATTTGTTACAATATAGCTGACAGTTTGGGAGTGACAAGCTTGCCATAAAATGATACACAAAGGGCAAGGTCGATTCTATATCAGAAGAAAGAGATTTGGTTACAGTACATCCAGAAATTTATTTGGCACTGATGTCTTTTCTATAATGTAATACATGAAATATGGGGTAGGGTCTATACAAGAAGGAGTAGGTTTGACAGCCTTCCCATAATATGCTAGATGAAGCATGAGGCACAAGTTAGAATCTGGTAAAAGGAGTGTTAAAGGATTTGAACGTCTTGGTGGGAGAAGTGAAAGGCACAGAAAGGAATGAATTAGAGGACCTGAGCACTAATATGAAATACACATTTAGGAAACTACAGAAATACAAAATAGATGAGTACAGAGGGCAAGGTAGAAGGAAATGAGAATAGCTGAAAGGTTCTATATGGAACCAAGCTGAAGAAGTGTGATAGAAGAACTGGAAAGTTGATAAAAAGAAGACAAATATCCAGGAAAAGGAAAATGCCTTCAGAAATGGAGACTACATAACAGCAGACAATGCATTTGCATCTGCTGACTTTGTAAGCTTTTCGTCTACACTCTACCTGTCCAGAGACCAGTTGGTAATTTCTAAAAGGTGCTCAATAACTGTATCTTCAGTTACGTCTTGATATGGTACAGATGAGTAAATGTAAAAATAAGCCACTGTGGTGGAATTATAAAATCAGTAAGGTTTACAACTGGAAAACAGGTTCTGTCAGGCTTACCTACCATTGCCTCCCAACATAATATAATGAGACTAATAAGATACAGAAGCTCCTAAGAAAAAGGTATCTAAAGCTAAAGGATGTTTTAGAAATACAGTCTGGTATCAAAAGTAGAAGGCAATAGCAAAACATTCTACAATCACATTAAGACATTTAGAGCAGGACAGTAGGAATGTAATTCCCTGTTAGTTAAAAAAGTACAGCTGTGCAAGTCCTACTTATGGGCAACAGTAGATGCTTGAATTCCCACTACCTTAGTGGCATTTTGGGTTATCTTCCAAGGTAACCCAGTACTGGACAGTTTTCAAAAGCACAGACTCCCCTCCCTCTCTCTTCGTGTGACAGCTGATTGGCTTACAACTGTCACAGGAAAGTACTTGAAGCAAGAATCATTTAGCAAGACTAAATTCACATCCAGTCACCATACCATATAAAAACCGAATCCAGCAACAACAGAATCAAAGAAGTTGAAACCCACCTCAACTCTGCACAATGTGGGGATGGTGGGTGGGTGCTGTTAATGAGGAGTTTGAACATCTACTATTACAGGTTGGTAGAACTTTTGCAATTTGCAACTGTACTATGTGTATCTTTCACCTGTTGCAATTTGCAACTGTACTATGTTTATCTTTCACCTGCCTAAGTGGCATTTTGGATAGATTCCTAAAGCTTCCCATACCTGGACGGTGGAAGGATAAGGATTCAAGAGCCCATAAACAATGTTACTAGCAAAGCCTGCTCTGGACCTTGTAAATGCATCCAGTTTATAGTGCTTTGTGAGGGTATGAAGAGAGGACCAGGTTTCTGCCTCTAGAATGCTTCTAGAGTCCACCTCCTTCCAGTATGCCACCTATGAGGATAAGGCCCTACTGAGTGATCCTTACCCTTCCTAGAAAGTTCTTATCAAGTGATTGAAAGAGATTTACCATGGTGGAAGTAACAGAAAAACAGACAACAACCATCATGCGACAGGTTGACCTTTCTTAGCCCCCATACAGCAGAGGAACAGTTGTTCAGCATTCTTAAAGGGATTTGTTCTGGCAAGATAGTACCTGAGCTGTCTCTGCACCTCCAAGGTACGTAGAATCATTTCTCCCTTATTTTTTGGATCAAGATAGAACACTAGGAGATTGATGGCTTGATTCAAGGTAAATTCAGAAGCATCTTTAGGCATGAATGCTGGATTAGTGTGTAACACAACCCTCTCCTTATGAAAAATCAGTAGGGGCTGGCCCAGCACAAGAGCTTGCAACCTAGAGACTTAACATTGCAGATGTCAGAGCAATAAAAAAACAGTCTTCCAAGTAATGAACTATAAATTAATCTGAGTGGCAGGTTCAAAAGCAGATAAAGTCAAATTTTTAAGAACAAAACTGACATCCCAGGGAGGAAGAATTTGTTTTCAAGATGGTCTCACCTGTGAGGAAGATTGCACTAATTACCTTTGGTAAATTTTGTTAAAAGGGAGAAAATAAATTAGTCTGAGTGGCAGGTCCAAAAGGCGATAAAGTCAAATTTTCATGAATAAAGCTTTGACCACGGGGAGGAAGAATTTGTTTTTGAGGTGGTCTCACCTGTGAGGAAGATTGTGGTAATTATCCTTGTCCAAATCCATTAAAATGGAGAACCAACATTGCAGTGACTTAAATGGGGTATCTACAATGATGTTTGGTAATTCTTTCTGAATCTTTAGAAGTACCTTGGTAATCTTTAGAAAAGGTGGAAATGCATAGCGGAACATTCCTGACCATGAAAAGGATAGAGAGTCTGTTTAGATGTTATAAACAGAATTTTATTCAGTTGTCTGTTTTAAAGCAGGCAAACAGATCTACTTGAGGTATTCCCCACATGTGGATCAAGTCCTGGAAGACCTCTCCATGGAGCTTTCACTTTTGAGTGTCTGTCCAGGATCTGCTTAGTCTGTCTGCCACTGTGTTTTGTTCTTATGGAATGTATGAGGCCTGAAGAGTCAGAGAATGTTGTTGAACCACCTCCCTTGGGAAAGAGGGTATGACCCTGTACCTTTTTGCTTTTTCAAGTACCACATAATGGTAGTGTTGTCTGCGACCATTAGGAGAACCTGGAGTCCATAAGTGGTGAAGAAATTTTAAGACATGATTCACTGACAAATCTCTTTTACATTTATGTGCTTTGGCATGTCCTGAGGATCCCACAAGCCTTTGAACTTGAACTCTCATAGTCACTGATCCCCAAGCAAAATCTGAAGAGTCTGTTTGGACAGATTGTACTGGAGTCTGAAGACAGAACGGGAGTTCTAGGTTCGGAAACAGTTGATTCCTCCACCAGTGCAGCTCCTGTTTCACAAATCCTACTATCTCTGCCTGTAAATCCAAAGGATGAATGTGCTGGGTCCAACAATTTTTCAAGTGCCATTAAAATTTTCTCCTGTATAGACTGGCTAGTGGTATCAAGTGGATCACTGATGCAATGATGCCTAGAATTTTTAGGAAATCTGCTGCTGAGGCCACATCTAAAAGAGAAAAGTCCAAGAATATGCCCTGATCCCATCTTTTTTACTGCATCTTTTCAACACCCCAGGAAAACAAGTTGTTGAGAGGGTGTGAGGAAAGACGTTTGATGGTTCAATTTCAAGCTCAGGTGGGAAAGGAGAGATGTGACAACCTTGTCTCTGGACTTCAAGGACCTGGATGCAGACTCTGCACAAATCAACAAGTGATTTCTGACCCAGTGGTCACCTACTGCAAAACCCTAGGCATCCACATTTTTCCTTATTAAGTTTTGCAATAGGGAACTACTAGGGCCAGACACTGTAAACATTAAAGTGCAGTAGATAGTCCAAAGGGTAATGCAGAAAACTGATAATGTAAACCAGCCACAACAAATCTCAAAAAAATCTTGAAATTTGAGCAATATGAATATTATTATAAGTGTCCTTGAAGTATAGAGTCACCATGAAAAAGTGGTCAGGAAGCAATATTAGGACTGACTGTAAGGTCAGTATTTTGAATTTCAGAACTTTTATAAAGATGTTTACAAGGGGCAAATTTAGGACAGATCTCCAGGAGTGCTCCTTATTTGGTACCAAAAAGATCCTGTAGTAAAATTCATTCATGTAAAATTATTACAGACTGCTGGAATAGATACTAGTGTCCTGAAGGCAGATTTATAAATATCTTCCAAGGCTGGTAAGAGAGAGAGGTGATAGTCACAGAATTGGGCCTCTTGTTCTATATAAAGTCATATAGCCTGCCTAGCTCTGGGGTAGTTTCCAATTGTTCCCAAGAAAAAATATCACTTAATGTAGCTATCATCTGAAGAAAAGTGAATACTTGCATTGGCTTAAGCTCAGGTTCACTTTCCAAAGAATTATACTGACTGAATACAGTGTCCACTAGGAAATCATTGTCCTCATCAGATTCCTCCTCATTCTCTGGAACAAATGAAAGCTATGTACCAAAACTAGAAATGGATGCATGGAAACACAACCACTAGAATTAGCAGTCTGCATAACACTCTTAGTCAGGGAAATCACATCAGCTTTATAAACAGCTACAGTCTGATTATCAGTTGTATGATGTAGCTTCTTTATCTTTTTCTTGTGAACTTCACTACTAGAAAAAATATCTGGGGCAGTGTATTATGTCTTGCTAAGGGTCTTTTACCCTTGATCACTTTTGCACCTAAAGGGTTTGATTCGCCCATACCTATGCCAGGTACTGGAACAGCCCCTGAGGACGTGAATAACCCTCATTCCAGAGTGGCTGGAAAAGCTACTCTATAGGGAGAAGGGTCAAAAGGTAAGTGGTCTGCAGGCTGAACAGTGGCCTTGACAGAATCACTATCTGTAGACTGAAGCATATTTTAATTTGTTTTTTCTTTTTAGGTGCAACCAGATTTAATGGGTGGTACCAGAGGTAGGATCCATTAAGTCATTGGCGAGAACTCCAGCCAGAATAATAAACTGACAGTACTGGATAATGTAAAATAATAAGCATTTAACATTTATACTAATAAGTGTGTCCCCTCACAACTAAACTCTACCAGCCTGTGCTATCATCACAACAGTTTGAAATGTGTGAATTATTTTACAACTGACAGAAGTTAAAGAATTTCCAGTATATAAAGTCCAAACGCTAAACCAATTTGCTAAACCAATGTTAAAAATTATCTCTACACACTTTAATCATGTTAAACTGCCACAAAGTAATGTTTAATATCAATTTAAACTATATTTTCTTGTCGGAAAGAGCAAAATTCCCAAAGTACATTCAATAATTTAATTTGTGGTAAAATCATGATCCAATGCTAATGTAGTAAATACATTATCAATGCTGAAAGAAATCCAATTTCTACAATATTTTCCTGTCAAACATGAAAATAAGGCAGAGTAGCAATAGTAAAGACAGGTTTCAAATGTCTATCAGCACACACACATACTGCACTTTTGAGAGTAATACTGAAAGTTTCCTCAGAAACAGTAAAAATAAACATTTGTCAAAGATATAATCCAAATAAATACTGCAACAAGCAGAAATTCCCCCAGAAATTACTGTAAACACTGACAGAAATAAAATATTAAAATAAATATAAAAAAATATAAAAACTGAAAGAGAATAAGAACTCTAATAATAAAATGAGAGGAAGGGGATGCCCAAATGGGGATTATCTGAGCAGTAAGCCAAATTAATCAGCACTGGATCCTGTGAACAGTAAGATAACTTTCTTCTTTGGATGGCAGAAAAGGATGGAACACTCACTTCCTGTGACAGCTGTAGAATTCCCTATCAGGATATGCTCAGCCAAACAGCTGTCACAAGCAGAGAGAAAGAGAGAGAATGAGGGGAATCTAAGCTTTTTAAAGCTGTCCAGTACTGGATTACCTTGGCAGATAACCCAAAATGCCACTGAGGCAGTGGAAATGAGGAACATCACATTTAACTTAAACTTTGATGACAGTTATAGCATCCTGGAAAAAAAATCACCACTTAATTTACAGCTATATTTGGTGATGACAAGATCACCACCACATATGTTGAGTTAATTGAAACTACCATTAAGATAATGAAGAATACTAATCCATCATCATAGATAATGTACTAAATAGTTTCCTACTGAATATTCAAAACAGTATCAAATAACTGTTTCATATTCTCCTAAACAGGCTCCTTATATTTGGCACTGTCCCCTAATTTTGGCAGGTGTCAGTGTCTGTGCCCATATACAACTGCAGTAACTCATTATATCCAAAACCTAACTATAGACTGATTTGACTAAATTTGTATCATATGTAAGGTAATGGAATGCTTATTTCCCCAATTACTCCACATTGATGATAATTTTCCCATTGATCAGAACCAATATAGCTTTGCTATGGACAGATCATGTCTCCTAAATCTGGTGGCCTTCTTCAAACAGGACATAGCTGCCCTTGATGAACCATTAACCATTTAAGCAGCACATCTAGATCTGATAAAGACCTGCAACAATATCCCACACAAAACAATCATCTCCAGACTCAACAAACTCCAATGTCAGTAATCAGAAAGACAGAAGACTGGTTGACAGGCAGGACTCAGAGACTGAGGGTTGGTAGATTCCTGTCTGAATGTACCAAAGTGAACAGAGATTTTCCATAATGTTTTACACTAGACCCCCCCCCCCACACGCACACACAAAGAAAATATTTTTATTCAGATTTTTAACATTCAAATAACAATCAATAATATTTGGAATGTATAGCATGACATAACTTAAGAAATAAAATTAAAAATGCAAAACAACAAAAACAACTATTTAAAGAGGTGTCTACTGTACAACAAGAATTCTAGAAGATTGCAAATGTTCTTCTTTCGGCTTTTCCCAGTTAGGGGTCGCCACAGCAGAACTCCGGTCCACTAATGATTGGCAGTAGATTTTTTTATACGGGTGCCGAGGTACCAGCTTGATGCCCAACCTTCAACAAAGGCACGCCCATTCTACGCATGTCTTTCGAATGCCACTTGACCACGGGGAGGACATGCAGACTCCACACAGAAGGCACTCCAGCTGAGAATCGAACGGGAGAACCTCTTGCTGTGAGGCAACAATGCTACCGCTGCACCACCGCGGCTTAGAAGATTGTAAATACTTAACATTAATTATTTAAGTATTCACAACTGTTTATTTAGCAGTTCTTTCATTTTCATCCAAGTATTGTAGGAAGAGGTGATTCTGGCTGTTCTTGTCTTGATTGTAATAAGTTCTAATTGACAAACCTCGGTTGCAATGCTTACAAATTATTTCATAGCTGGAATAAATTCACTTTTCGAATTCTTGGTAATAACTTTTCTTGCTATTGCTAAAATACTATATAAACGTGGGTATTTTATTTTTGTGGCACAAGTAGGATTTGGAGTATTAAATAAAATTACTGATTTGGTTAAAGTAAAATTATCATTGAATAGAGCCTGTAAAAAAGATTGACATTATCTGAGAATGGTTTAAGTACAACACAATCAAAAAACATATGTTGCCAATTGGCTTTAACATTTAACTTACATCTCCAACAATCCACTCTTTTTTGTATATTAATTAAACTCTATGAGGTGTGATGAAAGTTCTGTGAGTGAATTTCCAGGAGAATAATCTCCATTTTAATGAGGAAGTAGTTTGCTTTGATGATATTTGCATTAATTTTTATCATTTTCACTTGGATAGCTATTATTAATGAGTCTGAAATATTCCCAAGAGCTTTCTTTGTAGTATTTTGTTGTATTTTGAACCACTCTATATATTTTAGAAAAGAGTCTTTTTTCCAGTATACTCTGTTGTATCAGAATAACTACAAGATTGATAAGCCTAGGCACAGAGTTTCTTACTGTTGGTTGCATTAAATTAATCTTATGTTCAGTAACTTGTTTACAATTCTGAATGTCTAACTAAATTTCCTTACACAAATCAAATTTATTTATTATATAATCTAATGTTTGCAGTTTTTCACTATCCAACAACTGGAACCAATATATCAAAATTTTCCCTTTAAATGTAATCATTGATAATAAATTAAATGTAGAGATATTATTTTGAGTAAATGCTATAGGAAACAGTAGAAAAAACAATGCCTTGTATTCTGGATTCCTATATATAAAATTTCTAAAGGTGATCATTGCCATGGAAATATAAGAAGAGTTGACTGATATTTACTATGTGAAAAATAGTCTTTTAACAACCAATGAAAATTATTATTTAATATTGCATGTTGATTTGAATTTGTCAAGGGACTGGATTTTAACCAAATGATTTCTTGTAGCTCTCTCTATTTAGCCTTATAATCATTATTTAACCAGTGGGATATTGTTTTGATGATTTATGATAGAGAATATAATTCTAGATCTGGGAAACCAATGCCACCTGAAGTCCAATCACTTAAATAATAATTTAAAGCTAGTCTGGGTTTGTTGGAATCCCAAAGAAATCTTAGAATTAAAGAATTTAACTCTTTTACATTATTTTAGGAGGGAAGAAGAGATAGAGATCATATTATATATAAAACTTTTGGTAGAATAATCATTTTAATTAAAGAAAGTCTCTCCTCATAGTAAAGAAAATTGTTCCATTTAGTGATAAGAAAATGTTATTATAAACATTATTATATTTTGATATTATCTGTTAAGGTTATCCATAATAATATTTTTTTGTCTTCTATGATATATTTAGAAAATATTTAATCTATGTCTGAAATATTATAATTTATAAGAAATATTTTTGTTTTGTTTTCATTAAAACTAAGACCAGATTTATTCTGTTAGATTTCTATTGCATTAAAAACATCAAAGAGAGAACAATTACTATCATTCAAAGTCAAGAGAATATCATCTGTAAACAGCTGGATTTTGGAAATTAAATTCTTCTTTATCTGTGTGCCTTTGATGTCCAGACTTGACCTTATATAATTTGCAAATGGTTCTATAGTTAAAGTAAAGAGCGATTGTGACAGAGAACAACCCTGCTTAGTTCATTTGGAAATTATAACCAACTCTGAAGTACATGAACCAATTTGTATGTAAGTGAAACACTTTTCATAAAGGAGATTAATGAGTTGTAAGAAATTATACGATAAATTACATTCTTCTAAAACTAGTAAAATGTATCTCCAATTGACTGAGTCAAAAGTGCTATTAATGTCTAAACTTATTAATGTTAAATTATCATTTATGTTAGCATAATCTATTATCATTAATAGTCTTTTAATGTGATCATAGTAATTCCTATTTGTTATGAATCCAGTTTGGTCATTTTTAATTAAAGATGGTAAAAAATGCTGTAATCTGGTAGCATAAATAGCCATAAATATTTTATAGTCAATATTTAATAATGAGATTGGTCTATAAGAAGAACAAACTGCAGGATCTTTATCAACTCTTAAAATTGGGGATATGAGAGTGTACTTCTGAGACAGTGGAATCTTTGTTAGATCTTTAACTATTGAAAATACTTTGAGCAAAATACTTAAAGCATCTTTAGGCATTAGTTAATTAATATCTTTTATATGAAATAAACCTATAAATTCTATTAATGTTTTTTCTGAGGCAGGTATTCTACACTTTTTGATAGTATTGGAATAATTGCTCTTTAATATGCAATTAAAATCTCCTGCCAATATAATGCTGCTGTTTGAGATTTGAATAATCTGATCCAATCGATGTTTAACAGTTTTGACTCCTATTTCAGTGATCCAATACGTGTTAATGAAAGTGTATAATTTCCTTTTGATTTCTAATGCTACTGAGCAAAACATTCCTTTATCATCGTCATATATACTTTTTATTTTTGGTGTATACATAGAGTTTCTCCACAGGATAGCTACCCCTCTTTTTTTCTCATTATACTGAGACCTAGATAAGACAGTGCATAATTTAGAATGAGTATATCTGTGTCTTCTTTTAACAAATGTGTTTCTTGTAAAAAATAATCTGGGAATTAAATAATTTTAGAAACTTGTTTAAACCTCCCCTCTTCTAACCATTATTTAAACCATTAATATTAATAGAAATACATTTTAAATAAGTCATATAATAGGTAAGCCAAAAATACAAATGGTAGTTTAAAAATTCCAGTAGTATAATGTTAACAATAAATTACTTCCAGACATCTTGAACTACTTATTAAAATATACTTATCCAGCAATCTTGAAATTATTAACTGTATTCTTATTTTTAGTGATAGTAGACACTAATAAAAGGCAAAGTGTTTTGCAAAAAATAAACATAAATTTCTAGTAACCTTCTTTTCTCTCATGGAGTCTACCACTCCTAGTTTGGATAGCCAATCTATCCAAATATTACCACCCATCAACAAAAGTAAGCCCAAAACATCTCTGCTACCTTAAAAACAATATGACCATTAAAAAGGCAATTAAGAAATGTCACACAATGATAACACTATGAAAAATTTGTCTATTCTATCTTAATCTCTTGAAGTTCTGAAAGGTTGCTGAATTGAACTTCCATTCCTCTAATATACAAATAAACTCATAAACAGTTCATACTGACTTGATAGGAAGATATAAAGCTGTGGTATTTAAGGATCAGAAAAGACAGAGATGAACTTCATTAAGCTATTAGTCACTGGCAACTGGATACAGTGCTTATTTATGTCAGCCAACTAAGAAGTTTCAAAAACTTAAATTGTGTGATAAGCTTAAAATTCTTATTCATATTGTTGTTTATTATTAGAAATAGAACAATGTATAGCCATAAACTTTTTTGTATGAATAATGATTTGTATAAAGTGATATGTGGTATATGACAATGTTCTCATATTCATGTTATTGAATGTGTTCTGTACAAACACCACATTAAAAAACATATGAAAAGATAAAGTGAACAAGTCTAGCCTGGGGAGTATGCCTTCACCATATGAAAATGAAAAGCTACAATAAGGCTACTCCCTCCACATGGTAGCTGGCTCCAAGATGATCCATTTAGCAGGTATTATATATCCCCTTTCTTGTAGTTGTTGGTATGCAAGCACTACATATGTATCCCAGGTCCTTCCTTAAATAAAAACTATTTTTTAATTCTGTTCAGTTAAAAACGACAAATTGCCTACTTCAAAGTACTAGTTCAAACACTAATAACACTTTCCTCGGAGCAAATTTCTTGTTATGGTAACTTGGCTCAATATGATTAAACAGGGAATTACTCATTCATTAGAAGTCACTTCCAGCTACCTTTCTTCCTTGAGTACAAAACCTCCATTCACTGACAACTATATGCGCCACTTCCTCAGTAGGTACTTCCAAAGTTCCAAGTCAATAAATTGCCTGTGTACAAAAGCACTAGAAAAAATTCCTTACTTGGAAGCCAACCTGTAACCAGCATGCAGCCTGTGTGTAAAGTGTGTGGGGGGGGGGGGACAAGTCCCAAAGCTCTTCCTTCTTCTAGAGCTGATTCCAATAGGCATCCCATGTTCAAAGACACTGGAAGGAGTTCCAAAGTCTAAGACCAACTTCAAATCGGCGTGCTGCCTGTGCACTAAAATGAATTCCAGGATGGATGATTCTTCCTTCCACTGAAGCCAACTGGAATCAGCAAACTGCCTGTTTGCAAAGTTACTGGAGCAGGTTCCAAAATATTCCAAGTTCTAAGGCCAACTTCAAATAAGCATGGACTCAGGAATGGATAAGCACTTTCGGTTGTAAACCTTCTTCAGATCCTGTGTTTATCTGCTTTGCTCTTCCTTTTATACTGTGTGTATTGTAGGTATTGGCCAATGAGGTATTATATTCAAATGAGACTCTCTGCCTTCATTATTCATTGGATACACTTACTACTTGTATCCAATCTGTCTTTTTATATACACTGCCAAATCAGTTTAACTTCCTGGGTGCCTGCAAGTATGTCACTGGTTATTCTGTCCTCTTGGGTGGAGTCCATTCTCACATGTTCTTTAGTAGCTAGTTGTATAGCTTTACTGTCATGTTATTTAGTCCTATTTCTTTTAGGAATGGTTTACTGATAGAAGTGTATTATTGCCCCCTAAGCCTCCTTTCTTTTAGTACTCATTTTAAGGGGACTACTGCGTTAAGGCCAGAACTTTGATTGGCACTCAAGTTCATGATCTATTCCATTTCTATTTTTTCAGTTCTGTTGAGCAAATCTCCACTTCGTGCTGTAACTGAAACATGAGTTAATATCATAAATTTAAAGCTATGCCCTGGATTGTGCTTTATATGCTGATACAAAGCATTGACTTCTATCTTGTTACTGATGTCTCTTAGATGCCGTAAGATACGTTATTTGAATTTTCTATTAGTTTTGCCCACATAGAATGACATACATACTTCACAGCTGGCTATATATATCACATTCTCTGTATTGCAATTTCCATTCCCTTTGTAGGAATATACTTTATGTGTGATAGGATGTTGAAACACATTAGTCGTGTTGATATATTTGCATGCCTTACATTTCCCACATTTAAAAGTTCCGCTTTTCTTTGCTACACTTCTCTGTGTTGTTTCTGTTCTATTGTTACACAGTAGACTTTTCAAGTTCTTCTTGTTTTTATATGTGAATTTTGTTTTTTCTCCTACTATACTTTTAATTTTAGGATCCACTGTTAAAACTGGCCAATATTTTTGAATAACTTTGTTTATTTGTTTATTATCTGGTGCATAGGTTAATATACATCTTAGGGACTCTTGGGTTTCATTATTCTTCTGTCCTTTGACATATTTATAATGATAATATGGTTTTCCTTTGCCTCGTCGTAATAACATCGCTTGTTCAAAGTCCATCTGATTCTTCCTATACCCTCATGTTGCTAAGTTATCCACCAATTGGTTAAACTCTTGTTGAACTGTATCTTCCTTTGTACATAGTCTAGAAATGCGTATGACTTGATTTTCAAATATATTGTTGAAAATATGTGTGGGGTGCATGCTAGTTCTATGTAGCATGTGGTTCTTCCATGTTGCTCAGTCTCTGAACACGGGATGCCTATTGGAATCAATCGGCTCTAGCAGAAGGAAGAGCTTTAGGACTTGCCCCCCCCCCCCCACACACACACACACACACACACTTTACACACAGGCTGTATGCTGGTTACAGGTTGGCTTCCAAGTAAGGAATTTTTCTAGTGCTTTCGCACACAGGCAATTTACTGACTTGGAACTTTGGAAATACCTACTGAGGAAGCAGAGCATATAGTTGTCAGTGAATGGAGATTTTGTACTCAAGGAAGAAAGGTAGCCGGAAGTGACTTCTAATGAATGAGTAATTCCCTGTTTAATCATATTGAGCCAAGTTACCATAACAAGAAATTGACTCAGAGGAAAGTGTTATTAGTGTTTGAACTAGTACTTTGAAGTAGGCAATTTGTCGTTTTTAACTGAACAGAATTAAAAAATAGTTTTTATTTAAGGAAGGACCTGGGATACATATGTAGTGCTTGCATACCAGCAACTACAAGAAAGGGGATATATAATACCTGCTAAATGGATCATCTTGGAGCCAGCTACCACGTGGAGGGAGTAGCCTTATTGTAGCTTACATTAAAAACACAAACCATATGCTCTCTATAGGATCTCAACCCTAACAGAGCTTAGCATTGGTTGTGTATTCACAAAACTATGATATCCCTTAGAATATGTCTATTAGAGTATAGCTTAGAACTCCACTTCAACAGAATATAAATATAGAGAGAGTATCAAGACAAGCAGGTCAAGCATAAGAAGAGCACAGCTACAGTTATTCACTCCTTCCGACATTAAAAAGGTTCACTGATTAACTGATGCAGTACCTCTCCACAGTTGTGGGATTGTGATCAGCATGACACAATTATAAAATATTGGTGACATATCCTAAAATTATCTTGTGCATGCCAAACGCCATGAAATTATTATAACACGATCATGTGCTACTGAGGCAGGAGGGGTGGAATGCTCTCATCACTGTAAGATAGTTAACTATCCTATTAACTACTCAAATCAGAGTTAAATGACTTCTCGGTCTATAACAGACAGCTGCATAAATATCTAGTTAGCATCATTGACAATACAGTCTTCAAAAATTAAAGTGCTGGCATCCATCTCTGATTCGCCATCCCAATCAAATATGATTGACTTTGTTAATGATTGAAGACTTGCATTTGAGTTCCAGAGAACCACAGTTAGACATTGAAACTATCAACCTGCACTATACATTTTACCCATAACAATGATTCATTAGGTGGAACGGTGGTCATAGTTCCATTCAGTAATGAATGCATCACAATTACAATGTAATTATTTTCTGTACCTGTTGTATGTGTATATATATATATATATATATATATATATATATATATATATATGTGTGTGTGTGTGTGTGTGTGTGTGTGAAAATGGAAAGACCGAAAAACTTTGGCAGAAACTCATACAAACATGGAAATGAAAGCCATGTTGCACACAGAACAAATTGTGGTGAAAGAATAATCATGTGAGGCAGCAATTCCTACTACTTCTATCCCACTTAATTTTAATACTAAAACAAATGTACACATGGCATGCGCATGTGCACTAACACAAGCATGCATTGATGTGTCTGTGCATGCATTCTTGCATTTGTATGTAGTACATGTTTTATTGCCTGCTGCTATGTTGTGAATCTTGAGACCCCAGACTGCATGAGAATGATATTGGACAATAAACACACATATTATTAAATTAAATAATATTCTCCCAACACATATAAATGAACAGTTCCACATTCTCCATAACTTTATGTACAAACTTCCATATTGCAATACATGTGGGCTATACAATGTTAAATTATATACACCTATACTCATGCAAACCAATGTTCTCCCTGTGTTAAGCCCAGCTGAAATTTAAAGAAAATACAAGTTCTGCCTATAAGTTTCTGCAAAGTGACAATTTGGACAAATGATCTTTGGAAAATTACTAGTATAAACCCACATTTCTTGGCTACTTCACTCATCTGATTGATTATGATAGTTATCCGTATTTATTTATTTATTTTCAGTGTCCCTCCCTTCATAATTCTTTTTCCTGAGTTACAGCCTTCACTTTTTTGCCTTAACTGATACTAACCTCTGATGTCTACTCATTTCAGAATCATTTTTTCTTTCTTTTTACTAGCATATTTATTTTTAGGAAAATAACATTAATGAATTAAATGACTGACTTAACCATTATGCATAAGATGCAATCACTGCTCATTCAATATCTGGACATAGAACTATTATGGTAGGTGTTGTTATTTTGTATTACTAACAAACAGAAGAAAATCACTTAAAGGGAACCTTGGATGTGACAAATCCCCAACCACATCATCATAAAATGCTACAGAGCTGCTGGATTTGTATCAGAGTATATTCTTTGGGCAAGAGAAGAGTTTTTCATAAACAACATTGCTGAAATTGATCCAGTTCATATCAGCCAACAAGACGTGCAAGCTGTACTTGAAATATACAGATCAAATGTATACAAAAGTGAAATTGGAGTCCCAATGCAACTATCCCAAAAATACAGAAAAGTCATAACAAAGTCTGGCATTACAGCAGAAAGTTTATAATATGCAAGAAATCACTTCCTTCCATCAAAAAGTCAAAGAGTTATCTCTCCACTGCCCACTTCCTTTGAGTGACAGCTGAGATCACTCCCTCTATCTTCTCACCCAAATGAGCACAAATGCTTGCAACCTTGGCAGGAAACCACACCAAGTCGAATCAACCCAGAGAAGATAGAAAAAGGAAAAAAATAAAAAAATGGACAAGCTTCAACCTTACCAGGCAAGTTGTTGAGCTTAATGTGTATGGATAAGCTTCAACCTTACCAGGCAAGTGCTCAAGATAAATATGTTCAGATTTAGTGAAGCCATTTTTTGTGGCTTTTAAATAATGCAATGTGCCATTTCCTTCCCCTTCTTCAGTCAAATGAATATGCACATATTCCACTCTTCCCACAGCTACAACACCATACTATTCAGCTGGTCAGCAACAACTAGTGCAAGTAAAAAAAAATGATCGGAGAGAAATAAAGATAAATGAAGGAACAGGAAGAGAAAGAAACACCACCAGCCACAAACATCATCCCCAACCTCCAGTCTCAAAACAAGCATACAAGAACACTCTGAACACACCAGCAAACCAAAAGATCAGCCACACTCACATCAATAACTCTGAAAAAAAGACATAACTACAGTGTTATCATTTACCTAAGCTAACCCTAGTAACAAGAACTTAAAAATCAAAGGCAGGGACAACTAACCATAAATAAACTACCCATGCCCCAGTCAAAATGCAGTGAAATATAATAACTAAGATACTTAGAATTGCAATATAAATCTTTAAATATTAAGTAATGAAAGCAAGCTTAGCTAATTAACTGAATCACTGTAAGATTATCTGCTATATTTTAATTGACTTAGTAACTTTATAAGAAAGGAAAATAAGGAAACATGAATGCATAGTAAGTGATGATAGAAGAGAAGTAGTAGAAGAATTGATAAAGTTATGTTTACTTTACCAAACAGGATATATATATATATATATATATATATATATATATATATATATATATATGCAATATTTATAATAAGTTAAATGTTAGTTAATGAATTAAAATATTAAATTAAAGTAGTAATAAAAACTTAATTACCTTGATAAAGAATGCATCCAACTTTCTTTTAGCTTTTTCAGTCTATTTCGAGAAAAAACTTCTATCATGAAACAAATATATTTATACTTGTATGTTAAGATTAAATGGTATTAAGCAAACTAGTTTAAAAGTCATTTTTCATTTAATTTCTTTTTCTTTTCACTAATTTTTCCATCCATTTCTTTCGGCTTGTCTTTTGAAGGCGTTATTTTTCCAGTCCATGTCTTTTATTTGTTCTAGTATGTTGTTAGTTTTCAGGAAAGTCATGGCAGTGTCCAATTCTTTGAAGGATTTCATTTCATCAAGAAGAAATATTTTAACATATATCCACAAACACTTGAAAGGACAGCAATATACAAACACAATCCAAGCACTTTAACCAGTTCTTTATTCACGATCTGGTACCTCGGCCTTTCGCCTTCAAAGGATCACAAAAAGTGTATATTATCAAAGGTATATATACACATATATAATTGTATAATTAATTCTAATTTACATAGGCATCTGTAATTAATTAACTAAATACTGAGTTGATCACATTATTTTAAAGTAACATTCACAATAAATTTAAAGGTAGAAACAGTCAATACAAAAAAGTGCCATTAATTAAATAACTAGATGAATAAATACATACTATCATCTAAAACTCAAGTAATAATATTAATTTCCAACAAACTAAATGCTCATTTCCAAATTAAGTCCACCAGGTTTCAGAGTATTATATTTTAAAATCATTTTAGTTTCTAATTCAAGTAGTTTTTGAATATACATCCCCCCACTTTCAAAACAGAATGGCTTACCCAGAATGCAAAATTTCAAACTATTTGTGCAACCGTCATGTTTGGTCAGGGGCTAATTTCATTATGATTTTTAATATCCCTTAGATGTTCCAGGATGCGAATTCGAACCATCCTTTTGGTCTGCCCTATGTACCATATATTTTTACATGAGCAACCTAATATGTAAACTACTCCCACTGACCTACAATTAAAATAAAATCTAGGGGAAAACGAAATACCATTAATCCTATCTAGATTAATGGCCTTCGCACAAATGCTACAGTGACCACAAGGATGTGTACCTACTGGGAGATCTGATCTTTCATCTCCTTTCAAGAAATTATAATTTAATAGCTCCTTTAAATTCTTCCCTCTCTTATGTGAAAAAGTTACATGTTTAGGAAATAAATGACCTATATTTTCATCTTCACTAATTAAATGCCAATACTTCCTCACCAACTTTACTAATTCATCGGATAGAGGGGAGAATTTAGTAACAAAAAATAACTTTTCTTCCTCAGTACTACTAGTTATGTTCTTAGATATTTCATAATCAAATCTAACCGAACTCTTTTCAGATTTTCGATATTCATCATTATTATTAATACCCAGTACTTTATTTTTGCTCATCAATAAATGATCCATATTATAACCTCTCTTGATTAACCTCAGCTCAACATTATTTAATTCCCTATACCTCTCATTTTCATCACTAGTGTGGTCAAAAATCCTTTTAAATTCACCTAAAGGTAGCGAACGCACTAAGTGTCCAGGATGCATGCTCTCAGCATGTAGGAACATGTTAACTGAGGTATCTTTTCTAAATGGTCTATAGCCAATATAGTCCTCATGATGATATAATGTTATATCTAGGAAGTTAATCTTCTCCCTACTATATTCAAAAGAGAAGGTCAGACCATAGTTATTTTTATTTAAAGTTTCAAAAAATTCAAAAAATTCAAGAATATCACCCCTGCATATCAAAAAAAGATCATCAATAAAACGCTTATAAATGATGACATTCTTTTTGTAAAAGGAA
This sequence comes from Protopterus annectens, assembly GCF_019279795.1. Taxonomy (NCBI): domain Eukaryota; kingdom Metazoa; phylum Chordata; order Ceratodontiformes; family Protopteridae; genus Protopterus; species Protopterus annectens. The sequence continues at coordinate 622,407,693 of NC_056733.1, forward strand.
CTTGGGTAAATATATTGTCTTTCAAAATAACCCATATACATAATGGCATATGAGGCGCAAATGCAGCCCCCATAGCCGTTCCTTTTAATTGCAGGAAAAATTCATTATTAAAGCAAAAATAATTATGAGTAAGACAACATTCTAGTAGTTGAATCAAGAACATAGTTCTAGGTCCATCACCTAGCATCTCAATTACCGCTTCCAACCCCCACCTTTTATTAATGTTAGTGTATAGGGATTTCACATCAATGGTCACCCAGTAATAATCATTACACCATTTAACATGAGAAAGTTCATTTATTAACTCTTGAGTATTAGAAATATGTGCCATCACTTTATCTAACTGTTTTTTCAGATGAAAGTCCAAAAAGAGATTAACATTGCTCAAAAAAGAACCTATTCCTGACACTATTGGCCTTCCTGGAGGTTTTTCTAAACACTTATGCACTTTAGGTAAGGCATAAAAAATAGGTGTCAGTGGGTTTTTAACATATAATTTACACACATCACTATGGCTAAAAAAGCCAAGACGTTCCCCTCTTTCCAATAGGTTTAATAGCTCAATGTTGAATTCTGTTACAGGATCCTTGACTAAACGTTTATATTCAGCCTCATTATTAAGTAAATCATTTACCATTTCACAGTAAAAAAGAAATATTTTAAGTCTGGCAGGGGAATAGCTAATGGGCTTTAATCTGTCTGTTCTTGGGTTCTTTTATTAAAGGTAAAAAGCATTTCCTCTTAGACATCACAACACCTGAATAATCATTGTCAAATCTTATTATTTTGTCTTCTATCTTGACTGGAGATTTAGACCAGGATGGTTTAAGAACTAATTGTTTGTATTGAGATGAAAAAAAAAATCTCACAATAGCAGATCTCGGCAAAGTATTATTTTTGAAGAAGATGTAAGCAAGGACCTATGGGCTCTTTCTATGCCATATGACCTAGCTTCAGGCAAATCTAAAACCTTAGGAAACCAAGATGTTAAAAAGTTTGTCATGCTTCCTCGTTCTGTTTTTTTGGGTAAGCCACATTTACAAATGTTGTTTCTTCAATGCTCGTTTTCCAGATCATCTATTTTATTTTATTTTTTTAAGTAGTTTCTTTCAAAAGGAATTCAGTGTTATTTCCATCTTCAGATAATTTCCCTTCCATATCATTTAAAGCATCTTCTATTCCAGATATTTGAGATTTTTCTTGTTTTAAAGTCTCATGAATTTTATCCATCTGCTTTTTTTCTCTTTAAAGTTGTCTAAGTTGTCTAATTTGTTGTCCATTTTTGTCAAATTTCAGTGAAAGTTCTTGTAAGTTGGCAAGAACAGACTGAAGTCCCTTCTTCAAAGCTAATTCTTAAGAATTTATTTTTGTGTGACTCATGACAGGATTATGAATGAAGACATTTCCAGATAAATAATTGACAGGAAAATAATTATAAAAAAAATTTTTGATAATATCCTGAAGAAAAGCTTAAAGTAGTTACATCCACTTAAAAAAATCAATTAGGATAATTTCTAAATAGAATTTCCTGTCAGAGATAGACTAAATGTAGCAGAGCAGTAAAAATCTGCTGCTACCCTGTCAGCATCCTAGCCACACCACAGAAAATTATTTTTGAAAGTAAAAGCAGGTAGACATGTTTGGATAACAAAAAACATATTAGATGTTAATCTAAGTAATATAATTACTTCACCATCTGATACTAAGGAACTAGTAGGAAGAGTGGTTAAGCTATACTTTTCATTCAGTAGCAATAATCCTGTCCTTGACATAAAAATACAGTATGGTGTGTTTAATAATAATAATAATAATTATTATTACTGTTATTATTATTATTATTACATTAAAGGGCAGTCACTAAAGAGAGATCACAGAGTTAGAAATCTAGGTACAGTCATTAATGGCAGGTAATATTTTTATCTGAATGTAGTCTCCACAGTTAGAAGCCTTCAGTGTGGTCCATGTTATGTTAAAGAGTGTGTCTTGTTGAACAAGGGATACTATCACACCTCTCTCCTCTTCCTTGATACAGCCAGTCACTGAATATAGAACTGCTTTCACTAATCTACAAATCAAACATCTGATGCAATTAAAAAAGACAGAAATTCCTGACCATAAAATTGCATGGTTACTGTGATCGTGATTACTCTAGTAGACTAAAGGAAAAACAATCACTCTATTCCAAGTCACACAGATTACTCAGATGAGTCTCTGCCTTGTTTTCAAATTTATACTCCTTGAGAAACTTTGCATGAGCATACAGCAGAGCAGCAATGGTTGTTCTGAAAGTGCATTTGTATCTTATTTTTATCAGTGCATGATCTGAAATAGTTATTGGATGTGTGTCAAAACATTCAATCAATTTTATATGTTCCTGTGAAATATAATTTTTATCCAGTCTAGCCCAGTTATTGTGCCTTGGAGAATAATATGTAAAGTCTGTCCAACTTCCTACTACTGAATTGACATCCTCCATAGCACATATTTTCATACATTTCTTCAGAAATCTACCATGTTTTGTTATATTTTCCATTCTAGGTTCCCCTGACACATCCTCACTATTGCAAATAAAGTTCCAGTACCCATCTATAAGTAATATTTCCTGCTGAAAGCTGATTATTTCTTCCAAAATTTTCTTAAGCGCCATAATAGCATTTTTTTTTTTGGAATTTAAATAGATGCCAGCATAATCCTCCTCCCTTGCTAATATCCTCTTACTACCACAAATCTGCCATTATTGGATGGTACCAGAGACCCTCAATGAAAAATGGTGTGGCTGAGCATGCAGACTCGGGGAAGCAAGTATATATAATGTTTGTATTTTATGTTGTCCCATCCATCCAGACCGACTGATGAGACAGAATCCCCAGCAACAAAGTGCTCTCGGTGGCATCATGACAGGGTACTTTTAAGGTCTGTAGCTCCAAAACAGGATCTCAACCTAGAGATCACATCTAGCTTCTAATGTCTATCAAATGTGTGCATGGTAGATCATGTAGCAGCAGCTCAAATACTGTCAATGGTGAAATTTGTAAAAAAAAGCTAAGGAAGTTGCAATGGACCTTGTAGAATGTGCTTTTGGTTTATAAAATAAAGTTTTCTTGTTAGCTTGATAGGTCAAGATTATGCTATTGAACAACAATCTGGACAAACTGACTTTCAATACTTTCTGACCCAGTTTGCAACAGGAGTAAGAAATGATGAGTTGGTTGCCTTTTCTAAAATTTTTAGGCAGTGTAAGTAAAATTGTAATTGTCTGTGAATATTCAGGGTATATAGCAGTATGTTTCTTTACTGAGATAGTTTGGAAAGATTACTGGCACTTGTATGAGTTAATCTATGGTAAATCTGGAAGCAATTTTTTGAAAAAGAGAATAATTGGTTCTGAGGAAAACCCTGACCTTCTGAAAATTTAAGTATAGAGGTTGTGAGCACACAGCCTCTGATATTTGGCTGAAGTGATAGTCACTAAAAACAATGTCTTCCCTGAAAGAAACTGAGTCAGATGAGCAGGCTGGTTCAAAGGAAGAATGTGTCAAATCCCCAAAACAATGTTAAAATTACATGGAGGTATGGGATCTTTGACTGTCAGAAGAAAAAAAGCACCTTTCAGGAAGTCCTTATAGGTTTTCTGGGAGGATGATGTTATTGAATCAGTGCCATAGTGGGAATTGGAAATAGATGCTAATTGGACCTTGATGGAACAGTAGCTTGAACCAGTGTTGAAGAGATTAGCCATAAACTGCAATACTGAAGAAACTGGGCAGAGAAAGTATGCAGTCCCTACTGAAAGCTCCAAATGGAGAATCTCATCTACTTGAACCTATAAAGTCTGTGAGAGGAACTTTTCTGAGAAGTAAGAAGAATCTGGATTACTCTGGGTGGGAAGGAAAGATCCCTGTCCATCAGTGGAACTGAAACAAACAAGCAGTTTGAGAGATGATATGGCCAGGTGAGGCTTGCAAGATTGGTGGGATAATAGAGCCCATCTAGGCTCTAGAAGCCAAGGCTGCATCTTGAAGTCAGATCATAACACTGGGAACCAGATTTGTCTCAGCCAGAAGGGAGCTATGAAGATGACTCAGGCTTTGCACAAGGATACTTTATGAAAGAATTTTGTCATTAGTGGCAATGGAAAAAAAAACACAGATGAGTCCAAGAGGCTGCTGATAGTCTAGAGAACCCTCTGGGTGACTATCTCTGTGGAGGGGTTAGGCAAAGAAGCTGATGAATTTGGTGTTGGATGGGGAAGCAAATGATCACAACAATGCTCACCCCAGCAGTGGAATATCAACCTATCTTACCAATGGATTGAGGGATACTCCTAAGGCATCAGAGTACACTTGCTGAGACTGTCCAGCAGGTAGCTGGTCTACCCAAGAATGTGTGCTACTAGCAGAAAGTACTGTAAAGACATTACCCACTGCCCTGCCCTCATGGCTTCTCAGCATAAGGTGCATAAGGTGCAAGATTGGATTCCTCTCTGCTTTGTAATATACCATACAACCAGCATGTTGTCTCCATGAATAGAAGTTACTCCCTTGAGAAAGTAGTCCTGAAGGGCCTGCAATGCTAGAAGGACTGCTATTATTTCCAGGATATTAACGTGAGGGTTAGTCTCTTGTTGAGTCCACAACTCCTGGACTATTCTTTCCGCAAAATACCTTCCCATCCCAGAGAGGAGGCATCTGTGGTCACCGTGGCCTTTGTAAGTGGAAAAACAAATAGGTTTGTTCATTGCCTCCAGTGACTTAGGCCAATACATGTTCAGGGTCCAGTGTAACAATCTTTTTTTATTGTATAATACTTCTTTAAATACTTTATTGAATTATAACTTGTGACATAGGCAGATGTACATTTATACAAAAGTAGTCAAACCATGTTAACAAGTTCACATTTACAAACATTATACATCACATATATTTTTATATATCCTGTAATCATTAGACTACATAAATTATTCAATTCCTACCTTCTCTTACCTCATTCCTCCTCCAAAACATTTTTCAGCATGTATTGTTTCCACAAGTTCCAGTTCTTTCTGTGTAATTTACTCCTACCCCTCCCACTCCCTGTTCTCTTATCACAGTATTCACTACTTCAAGTATAGTTGGTATAGAATTTGATTTCCATTTTCTAGTAACTGCTTTTTTGGCAGCCGCCAGAATTAAACTTACTATGTCTAGGAAATTCAGATCCTGTATCCCAACTCAAAAAAATAATTTCCTTAGTTACTTTCATTTGCTCACCCAGTATTCCAGACAGAGTATTCTGTATGGAATTTTTAAAGTCTGCCAATTCATTACAACCTCAAAAGATATGTTCCCAGTTACCTCTTTCTTCCCCATCACACTTCAAATATTTGCCAACTACATGAGGAAAAATTCTTTGGAGTTTGCTTGGGGTATAAATGTATCTATACAAACACTTCCAGGCAAAAATCTTAAATCTTCTAGTCTTCATTACATATTTGGGAGACAAACAGAAGTCCTCCCATTATTTCTTTGTGAATTGCATATCTAATCTCTCTTCTCAATCTTTTCTGACCTCTTCTGATTGATTCCTATAGTTATCTTGCAATGTTTTGTATGCCCTACTAATTATCCCTTTTCTAACAGCATTTTCTGTCCTAGATTCAGTTAAAACTCAACCAGTTCAGGTCTTTCATTTAGGATTCCCCTATCCCTCTCTCTTTGTCTATACTCTGATATTAATCCTTGACAGGGAAGGTAATCACTAGGGTCCATTGTAGCACTCTTATGTAGAACCTTGCAAGAGGAAGTAGATGGATAGCAGCTAAGTACTTGTAAAACAACTAGAGTGGATAGAGATGGGTGAAGCTGAAACTTTAGATTCAAAGATCATAAGGTTGTCAGTCTGTCTGTAGGAAGCTTAAGACTTTGTAACCTTGTGTCCATATGGCATCCTATAAAGACTGTGGTCTGAAATTACTCTAACTGAGATTTTTTGGTACCTTCAGAGATGCCTAAGGAAGGACACAAATGGAGCAAATAGTCTCTTGCCAAAAGCAGGGACTCTTCTGTTGTGATAGCAAGGAGCCAGTTAGTCAGGAAGGGGAAATCCAGATCCCACTGAGCATGAGGAGGGCTGTTAAGAGAGACATCTGCTTGGTGAACACCTGGAGGGATGTGATGAGACCAAAAGGCAGCACCCAAAATTGATAATGATTGTCCCACAGCCATAAGTGGAGATACCTCCTGAAAACTTTGGCAATTATTATGCAGAGGCAAGGTAGGCATCCTGAAGGTCTGCAGTGCACATCCAAGTCCCTGCCTGTAAGCACTGATGTAAAGCTTTCACTGTGAGCATCTGGAACTTTTTCTTTTTTTTACATAAAGGTTTAAGCTGCTTAAATCTAGAATGGGCCTGAGGTCCTTTGACTTTATGAGAACCAAAAATAATCTGAAATAGACACTAGACCCTATCTAGTATGGCAGGACCACTTGGATGGCTCCTTTTGGAAGGAATTTCACATTCTCCTTTGTAGCTGCTCTGCTCTAGTGGGTTAGTATACCTGGAAGTGAGTGAAATGATATGTTTAGGATTACTGAGAACAGAATAACATTGACTCTGGATATTATGCTCCTTGTCCAATTGTCTCATATGATAGCCATCTATGAGTCCAGGTGAAGAGACAATCAGCCCCCACCTGCCTCCACAGGTGACAGTCAGGTCACCCTTCAGAAATGCTCAGGATCTCTCACAGAAGAGGGTTCGTGAAAGCCCTGGTTTTGAAGATGTCTTTTGCTTTGTGCAGTATGCATTAAAGAAGTCCTCTCTGCCACCATTGCTTCTTTCTGAAGAGAAGATAAAAGTGAATTATTTGGATTTTTTAAATCAGAGGCTATAGACCACAGAGAACTTTGAAGGGTCTTAAAATGCACTCCCAAGGCAGACAGAGTCTTACCCCTCTTGCTCATTATTCTGAGGGTTTTCTATTACTTTAGGTCCAAATAGCAAAGATCTATCATAAGGGGCATTAACAAAGGATCCCTTGAAGATGTTTACAAAATCACATAACTGCAGCCAGGAATGGTATCTCATGGCCGTGCCTAATACATGCTGCATTGACTGCTCCATCTGCTGCATTATGAATCAGACACATGGAGAGGATGGATGAGCATAGTGGCCACCTGTCACTCAAGTTGCTTTGAAGTTTCTGAAGTAGCAAACCTTCACAAAGAGTTTAGCATTTGCTACTCTGGATCTCAATGGAACTTCATCATATGGGTGAGGTACTTTAGCACGCAGAGTGTGAATGCTCCTAAGGTATAAACTTGCTTCCCCATGTAGTTCATCTTTCTGGATTCCTTGTTAGGAGAATGGATCGCTGAAATCTTTTCAGAAAGTTCTCATAACAGAGTCCAAAAGACAACTTTGCTATAGAGTGGTCTGTCCTTTGGGACTCTCAAAATCTTGTTTGCTTCCTTGGTATACACTCAGTAATGTCCACTTTTCTCTCATGCCCTGTCTGCCACCATATTTATTATTTGTTCAGTGGGAAAAAGTACTTGGGAAGTAGTGGAAGCTGACATGAATTTCTCAAAAAACATCTCATCTGGGGAAGGGGGGAGGGTCAGTTTGCCAGCTACCCCTTTGCCTTACCAACTTTAAGATTTCACCAAATCCGGTGTCCTCAGGAGGAGACTGTGGAGAATCTTCCCCTTCACTGAGGTCAGTGTCTGAGGGTGAGAGATTCTGTGGTGGAATTGATGTGCCTTCTCTTACAAGTGCACTTCCTGATAGGCTCTGGGGGGGGGGGGAGTCATTGAAGCTCCCAAAGCATGCCTGGCTTCTGGCTGAGGGGAGGGTTCAAGGTACTCAGAACATCTCCATCCCTGGACTAATGAGGACCCTTGGCTACAGAGCGAATGGTGTCAATGGATGGAGCTGAAAAAGGTGGCATATCCTCTGCCTGAATAAATGGGTGGGCTATGATCCCCTCAAAAAAAGTCAAAGACCAATGCAGAACCTCCTAGTTCCTGAGAAGGCCATCTCCAGTACCAAATCCAATTCAGCAGATATGGATCGAAATGGATCTGAGTCTCAATCCCCCAAAACAAATGGTCCAGACAGCTCCAAGACTGAGCTCAAAGCCTGTCCCTCAAACACCAAGGACCATGACATTGAGAATGGTGCCGAATGCACAGGTGAGGAAGACTGAGCCGAGAACTTGGATTAAAGGAGCCAGCACAGTGACACATCAACACCTCAACAGGATCATGGTTGACTGTGTTAGAAGCGTCAGGCCTGGCACCAGTGGATCAGATCCCACTGATTCTGAGGGAGAATGCACAAGAAAATTAGCTTTCTCCAATACCTCTGGCACCAAAACTTGTGTCTCGGAAGGAGCATCACATTTGGGAGACCTAGGGCCAACCCAATCCCCCCAAGAACAGAAGGGAATGGGATGGCACCCATACCAATCTATGCCTTCATAAAAGCCCTCATCATCCAATCCCGATTAATACTGAGCACACTGTGGACAGATTACGTAGCCATATAACAGAAGGTGAAAGAGAAAGTGAGAGCTCATGCTCAGGAGACTTACTGCTACCAAATTTCCTTGGAGAGCAATCAGGAATGACAAGTATCTTTGTGTAAGATGGTCCTGGCACTGGGGAAGAGCATGGCTCTGTAGTTTCTGGAGCTGGAGTCTCCTGTGCTGATGGCTTTGAAGACTTTAAAGTATGGGAAGGCCTGAGTAGGTCTACTCCATTCTTCTTTTCCTCTTCTCCTTTACTTGTCCCTTTTATCAGAATCCTTAAGGTCCCCTTTTTCTTTAGAGGTGGGAAGCAAACCATTTAATATTAATTTACTCTTACTTTCCTGTAAGGAACAGGGTCCAAAGGTCTTGCATATCTCACACAAGTTTGTGGGATGCACCAGCCCCAGGCATACCACTAATAACCCCTGCTCAACCTTGGTAATGCGGGCTAACCCTAAACCTAACCCTTTCCCTGCCTCTAACTCTAAAAGTACACCTTACTTTAAAAAACCCTTTGTGTAACACTACAACTAAACAAGACAGTTCAGACACAGATGCACACAAAAAATACCAAATCTATTCCCTTAACACTTACCCTAGCCATAAAACATACGCAAACAGAAGATTGGAGTAGTGCAGGGCTTCACCAAATAACAATGAAGGTCTGCACGAAGGAGAAAAAAAATCACAGGTTGCCTGGAAGAATAATGATGCAAGGTTGATTCACAGTAAAAACTTTTAATAACAATACATGATCAAAAACACAAAAAAATTGGTCGAAAAAAATGAAATATGTTCAAAACATGAAGTGCTTTTGGATAAATGTTTTTCACAGATTTCATCAGAACTTAAGTACATCGCCCATATTTCCAGTTTAAATAGCTATCCCATTCATATCATAATTTTCATTTAAAGAGACATGATCTAAAAACTAAATAATATCTAGTATCTAAACCATTGAATAAAGCACTATGAAAGAAAACAGCTAAGTAATGAATGCTATAAACGAAAATATATCAGTTCCTTAAATGTATCACTTAGATGTTGTGTGTAAAGCAAACCTAACAGAATTACCACAGATAAAATGAATTTTAAAATCATAAAACTGATTAGTTAAACATTTATTAAGCCTACTTTCTAAAAAGTTTCAAAATATGTACTAATATAACTATAACCAATAAAATCAAGAAATAACAAAAGGTGGGAACATAACAAAAGATAACGGTTATGATTAAGTTGCTTTCATCTTTAATACAGGGGCTATAGAAATATTATTTGGTCCTAGAGGATTAAAGGCATTCAATCTAAGCTGTCAAATTAACTCCCTATATTCCAGCTTGTTCTGCCATACGCAATCCCTAACATATATTCTCTGGAATACAAAATATAAATTTTTTAAAACCTTTACAATTTTTTGAGTGCTTATATGAAGCATTATTCTATTTTTTTGTTGGAAATGTCATAATTGTGTTCATAAGTTCTCCTTTATAATAATATTTTGGTGTTACCTGCATAGTAAATGGAACAGGTGAAACATGTGACTAAAATATACCACTCCTTTGCTCTGACAATTCCCTGGTTTAAGTATTATAACAATTCCTTGCCTGTTGCCTAAATGCCACTTGCTTCCTCTGTGTGTATAAAGGGGCATTGTTTTCAAAAACTAATTTTTTGGGGTCCCTTGTCTTTCTTTCTTTTCCATCACTTGTGCCTCCTCATTCTTAGATTCTAACATAGCTGAATCACTAAATAGTAATACCAGCACTAACAGTCTTCTTAACCAGTAAACCTCCACAGCTATCTCTGCAACTCCTGCTTTCACTCTACACCCTGTTCCAGTCTCTCTAATACATAAGCTTCTTCTCAAATTAAAACCTTGCTCCCTCTCCTCAGACAGCCTCCCTTCTGAATACCTAAAATTCACAGCAGATGCTATAGCCTACCCTATTAGCATATTGGTTAATAGATCTATCAAAGATTCAGAAGTTCCTCAACTTTGGGAAAAAAAAATCTATTGTAACACCCCTACATAAGGGTGGAAATACCAATGAACTGACAAACTATGGCCTCATTTCTATCCTTTCCCCCTTATCTAAAACACTAGAACAGTGTATTCATATGCAATTACTGAAACATCTTACTGATAACAATTTCATTGCTCCCACCCAACATGGATTTTGCCCAGTACACAGCACATCCACTGGACTTATCTCATTCACAGATACTGTGAACAATGCCTTGGATTCTGGCCAGCTATCCTCTGTAATCCTACTGGACTTATCTAAGGCCTTTGATACACTATCACATCCAAAATTATTACAATTATCTACACTAGGATACTCTCCACTAACTCTAAAATGGTTTGCCAACTACTTAACTAATATACAACAATGCGTTTGATAGCAAACTAAACTTTCACAATACCTGGAAAGCAAAACCAGAGTCCCCCAGGGTTCCATTCTTGGACCCTTACTTTTCAACATTTTTATTAACAATCTTCACACTGCATCCCTCGCTGCATCCCTCCAAAGTACACTCATCCAATACACAGATGATTCCACAATTATCTCCTCCTTCAATAACCTTCAACGTCTCCTAAAAATAACTCAAGACACCTTCACCTTGATTGAAACCCGGCGAAACAATACACAATTACTACTTAATCCCAAAAAGACCAACCTGCTACTGTTCGCACTGAAACATCTTCTCTAGGACTTTAAAAATATATTCACAAAACAATACAGAAATAGAAATCGTAACTTATGCAAAGCCACCATGGAAAATAAACTCTCCTTTGAAAATCATATACTAAATACCATTAAAAATACACACTTTAAGCATGGCAACCTCTATAAACACAAGCATTTCATGGACAGCCCCACCAAAAAAACACTTGCCAATACTTTCTTGTTCCCTTCCCTCTTGTACGGAGCCCCTATCCTTATTAACCTCCACATGACTTTCAAAAACAAGCTGCAATCATGCTACTACAAAATTGCTAAATTTGCAAGTGGCTTATCTTATCGAACATGTCACTGTTATGCCCTCAATGAATTAAAATGGCTAGATTTCCCCATTACCTCAGTTATGTACAACTAATATAAGCACATAAAATAATATATAAGCCTGACAGTTGCCCAGCATTAAAACCTATCCTGTAGCTGTGTAACCCACCCAGAAATCGCCAATCCACTAATAAATAGCTTTTAGAAGTATATAAACCTGTTTTGTGAAAAAAAAGAAAAAAAAGAAAAAAAAAGAAAAAAATATCTCTTGTTTTTCCTGCTTTACTAGTTTAGTCCAGTTTCAGAGTTGCTGATTCCTGGGCTTTGGTTGTAGTTCCTGTGTACTGTTTCCTTGCCTTATTTGGGGGAAGGGAAGCTACCTTGCTTTCCTGCTTTACTAGTTTAGTCCAGTTTCAGAGTTGCTGATTCCTGGGCTTTGGTTGTAGTTCCTGTGTACTGTTTCCTTGCCTTATTTGGGGGAAGGGAAGCTACCTTGCTTACCAGTGGGAGTGGGAAGCATTGAGCTGCCTTTTGTCCAGTTTTGTGAGGTTTCAGCCAGTAACTAGTAGTTTATTGGTCGTTTTGGGCCAGTTTCTAGCTTTTTCCAGCCCCCTGGTATAAAACGCGCTAAACACGCGTTAGCGCGATTTAGAGCGATTTAGCGCGGAGCTGCCACTGTTGCACACTAGGGCAGTGCCGGTTAAGCAGGTTTAAACTATTCGGGCTACCTAAAGTCCACTCTTCAAATTTTCCCTTAAAACTACCTTCCTCGAACTATACTACTGATCAAATCAGCGTATCCTATAACTAAAAAGATCAACTCTACTTGACTCCAAGTAGACTATTCTCTATCTATTAAACCTAGCACTTGCTCCTACAGTACTTATTACCTTGATACGGCACTCTTGTCATAGATAGTACCCCAAAAGGCAACCCCCATTTCTCGGTCACCCACGTCCCCGGAATCTTTTTTAAAGTTTTTCGTCTACCCTTCTAGCATGTCGAGGGATCAGTTGCTAGTGTCCTCTCCTGCTCAGCTGGTGAACCTGGGAATATTGAGGCAATGTTTCAATTGCCTCATGTACACAGACAACCCTTTCCTCCTCCCACAAAACACAAATATATGCGAGAGATGCAACTATACGGCCAAACTGGAGGCTGAGCTCTCTCAACATAGGACTGGCAAGACCAGTCAGGAGGAGAAGGTTACCACACACACTATAGACCCAGTCTCACATAGTACCATTACAACCTCAAATCATACACATAAACACACAAAGACATACTGGGAGGCTCTGATCAAAAATCTACCAAAACAGCAGAGGCCACCAAAGCAGACACCCAAACAACCACCACCTCAGAACACAACACCCGCAACACATAGACCTCACAGTCAGAGTGTCAAACAGTCACAGCCCTTAAGGCCAAACACAATGCCAGACACACTAGTCATTGGTGACTCCATAGTCAGACACACTGATGTCCCGCTCACCAGACTGAGTAAGGAGAAGGTCACAGTAAGCTGCCTGTCGGGCGCTAGAATCCGCCACATAACGCAAGCACTCAGGTCTCTCAACAGCAGGTACAAATATGACTCAGTCATTGTCCACGCTGGTGTAAACGACCTGAGACGCACTTCCTTGGACTACATGAAAACAGACATTGAGGAGCTCTCTGATTATGTAGCCCAGGCAGGTATGACCCTGACCTTGAGCAGTATCCTACCTTCACCAAGAATGATGCCACAATACAGAGATAAGATGATCAGCTTTAACAATTGGCTTAAACACTGGTGTCATTCAAAGGGGATCCAGTATCTGTCTGCCTGGGATGACATGCTGGACAAGCCACGCTGCTTCGCAAGGGACGGCTTGCACCTGTCACCCTGGGATTCGGATATTGGCAAAGGCTCTTGCCACCCCATAGTGCCTTTTTAGGCAAGGCTCAAATTCTAAACCTACCACCCTAGAACACAAAAAGGAAAAAACTAAGGGTAATGCTGCTCAATGCCAGAAGTCTAAATCTCAAAATGCACGCACTTGAGGCCCTTCTCAGTATGGAGAACATCGATGTCTGTGCTGTGACAGAAACCTGGTTCAAGGCTCCTGAGAGCACCCCAGCTATCAGGTTTTACCTCATATCATGCTCCGCCCCAAATCCGGACAATACCAAGAAAGGAGGGGGTATCCATATTCATCAAGGACACCCACACCTCAAGACTGGTGGCAACGCACGATGCATCGGAGACCATCCAGGTGCAATTAACCATAGGCAAGACTGCTCTGCAAATTGTAGCATGTTACAGGCCACCCTCACAAACTCAGGAAACTCACATGGCCTTCCTGAAAACACTAGAGGGGATAAATGTATCACCAAACACCATCATACTAGGTGACTTCAATTACCCTAATATAGACTGGGAACACTACTCAAGCCCAAACACCCTAGCCCAAAAGTTCCTGGAATTCATAAACTCAAATGCCATGGAACAACTAGTCACCATCCCCACAAGAGGAGATAACATACTTGATCTCATCATCACGAACATGGGAGCACAATGTTCAACACCGGAAGTATACCCCTCACTGGTGAGATCAGATCACAAACTAATCTCACTGGAGGTCCTCATCCCACCCCACCTGAAATAAAAAAGACCACAGTAAAGAACTTCTCAAAAGCCGACTTCACACTTCTAAAGACTAGTGTGGTCTCCTTTCAGGCCCCGAGCCGTGGAAAACAATACTCAAGCCGCTGAATCACTTACAAACGCCTTCTACCAGCACCTGCAGGACTGCATGGATAAGGCAATCCCAAGCAAAACAAAGACTCTTTGTACCAAAGGCAAGCGTCCAGTCTGGTGGACCCCAGCCATAAACAAACTCTACAACAAAAGGAGGAAGCTACTACAAGATAGAGCAAAATCCTTAAAAGGTAAGACACCCTTGATCACTATAAGTAAAAACTAAGAGCTCTCATAAAATCATCCAAAGCAAATTTCGAGAGAAAATAGCTAAAGACTCAAAAGACAATCATAAGGCCTTCTTTAGCTATGTTAGAAACCTAGGAGGAAACTCCCAGATATGCTCAGAACTAGTTCAAAATGATGTGAAGATTACTGATCCTACAGACATTGCCAACATACTGGCTGACAGGTTCAGTGCAAACTCCCAAAAGGAGAGATATCTATACCAAATGAGTGCAGCCCCAAACATCTCCAGCGCCCAAGTGAGAACTGCTCTCTCCAAAGCAAAAAACACAGCATCCATGGGACCCGATGGTGTCCCCGGCTGTGTGCTCCACGAACTCAATGAGGACTTAAACCCACAGCTAGGACAGCTGTTTAATCAAAGTCTTACCTCTGGATACATACCCAGGAGTGGCGCACTGCAACTGTGGTCCCACTTCACAAAGGCGGTGCCTCCACAGACCCTGGAAATTACCGCCCATTAGCTTGACAAGCCTTATCTGCAAAGCCATGGAGAGGATCATAATGGACCTCATAAATAAAGACATAGGGAATTTGCAGACTTTGGATCCAACCCAGTTTGGCTTTGTCAAAGGCAGATCATGCCTTTTAAACTTGGTTGACTTTTTCGAAACAGTCACCAAAGCCATTGATGAGGGAAAGGCAGTCCATACAGCCTACCTCGATCTGGCTAAGGCCTTCGATACAATACCCCACTCGGGTATCATTGAAAAACTCATCAGCTTAAATGTTAACCCATACATCACAAGATGGGTTGCAAACTGGCTGAGTGACAGAACCCACAGGGTCAGAGTTGCTGGCGCCATGTCAGACTCAAAGCCTGTCACAAGTGGTGTCCCACAGGGCTCAGTCCTGGGCCCACTCTTGTTTGGCATCTACTTTTCCAAGTACAAGCAAACACAGGAGGGTTATGGCTGACAAAGTTTGCAGATGACTGCAAACTGGGCCATAGTAGAAAACACATCTGACACAGATATCCTTCAGAAGGGTCTCACAGAAATGGATAACTGGTGCCAGAGCCACGGCCTAAAGTTAAATGCCAAAAATGCATAGTCATACCCTTCGGGAAAAACAAGGTTACCCCTAGCTACCAAATAGGTGGCAATCCACTGAGCACAGAAGAAGTTATCAGGGACCTGGGGACCCAGGTTGATAGTAGTCTGTCATTCGACACCCATGTAGCTAAAGTAGTTAGGAAGTCCTTCTACATTGCCCACCTTATCATGAAGGGATTCTCATCTAGATCAAGGGAGGTCATAGTCTCCCTTTACTCATCACTCATCAGACCAATGATTGAGTACAATGCCCCATTCGGAATGTATCTGACCCGACACTTGCAGCAGCTGGAGAGGCCACAAAAGTTCCTCACCAAAAGGATAAAGGGTCTCAAAAATCTGTCCTATGCTGCCCGACTGAAAGAACTCCAGCTCTATTCAGTCGCCACCGCTTGCTCAGAGGTGACCTTTGCCTAACATACAAGGCCATGTCAAACCCAGATTTGATGAATATGCTTCACCTCAAAAATCTAGATCCATCAGAGCCACAAGGGCGGAGACTTAAACCTCGACACGGCTATTAATAGGACGTGCTGGAGGGATAGATTCATCACCCAAAGACTCCCTATGCTGTGGAACAAAATCCCGGTACATGTGAGGCAGAGCACCTCGCTGGCCTTGTTCAAGAGAAATCTTGACCAATGGATGGGAGATCGCAGATATACCCCAGGAATTACCTCAGTGTCACTGCTCGACAGAGGCACAGCAAAATAATGGGTATAGTTCCCCATACTAAAGGGGTGGCGTAAGCCACAAAACAATGGGCTAGGCTTATAAATGCCCTCGGGCAGATAGCCTAGTATGAACCTATGAACCTATGAACCTATGAACATAAGAGCTGGTCAAAGCCTCTACACTTTTACCATTGCAAAACTATGGAATACCCTGCCTTCTAATATCAGTATCTTAGATTCCATTACAACCTTCAAACTCACTCTAAAATCACTTTAACACTCACACCTGTCCTTGCTCCTGTCTCTATGAGTAACATACTCTACTCCAGTCTCTTAACTATAAAGCTTATACTACCTGTTTTCCCTCCTTTCTGCCACCTCCTCACCACCCTTATCTCCCACTCTCTTCCCCTAACTCACTACCTAGTATCTTCCTATGTCTACTCTCTTCAAGCCCTATATCTCAAACTATATAGCCTTATACTCATATACCTATCATCTTAACATCTGTTTCTCTGTACTACTATCCTTAACTATTACACTCCCTCTGTCTCAGTAATCCTACACTTAAACCTTCACTCTCTAAACTCCTGCAAAACTAACTACAACTTATACCTACAATGACATAATTACCTTCTTACAAATATAATTCTACCTCATATCCTAGACAGAATTCACTGTAAACTGCTACTCTATTTACATATTAAACTTTACTATGTCTATAACTTTATGTACTAGGGTATTAAACTTAAACAGTATTTTCTGTTATAGAATGTCATGTGAACACACAACTGTAAATTATCAAAGTGTCTTTACTTTATGTGTTGTTCTCCCCAGGCCTCTAGTGACAATAGGCTTCTGACCCAGTCGGACTTTCCCAGTCAACAAATGTCAATAAATAAATAAACTTTAACATTATAGGCTGTCTTAAATACAAAACACGGACATTTGCTTGCTACTTCAGAAACCAAATCATTAGCCTTAAAAATATTCCAATTTTTCTTGATAATATCCTTAACTTTCGTACCCCCCCCCCATATTGTATTCCACTACCAAAGCTCTTTCAAATGACTTATATTCAACACTATTACTAATAAATAAAAACTACTATGGATGTTGTAATCCCACTCCTAAAACAAAAATGAATTGTTCTCCCTTCTTTGACCTCTATGCTAATGTGTAACAGTAGCTTTTTGGTTTATCATTTATCCAAAAATATGTCTTTTCATTTTTCACAATTAGTAGCAAAAACATTGTCATCTGAAATCATCTGAGTAAGCTGGATGAATTGTGTTTTTGTCAATTCTTTCTTTAAGATGAAAAATGACAGGTCTCAAAATAACTGCTACTAAATGTAGCTTTCCAATATATATTAGATGAAATATTACCATTAACCCTAGAAAATGTTATATCTAAATAATTAATGTTAGTATAATCAAAGCAATAAGTACATTTTAAAAATTATTTGGTTTTATATAAATATTCAGTAAAGACTATTTCAGCAAACAGACCTTTCCACAAAAGAAATATATCATCCAGGTATCTAAGGTACAAAGACCAATTTTTTGAGAATACAGATTGTAAAATATGTCTTTTCTGCCATGAGTATGTAACTAAATTATCATAAATTGAAGCATATGCCTCTCCCATAGCAACTCCTCAAAAAATGTAGTTATTCCCTAGATTAACTTCCTTACATTCCACAAGGATTTTTATATCCTTACTAATAAGAAATTTGAGGTCAATCAAAGCCTCATGAAATAACTCCAAACCCTCCTCTAATGGGATACAGCTGAATAGGTCCAACCACATCTATGGTCAAGAAACCCACTAGCCCTCTGAATAGATCTTGTTTGAGTCTGCCCAGGAAGTCCCATGAATCCTTATGCAGATGATCAATAACTTTGAAAATGGGTTGAATTAATCTATCTATGTAAATCGCTAGAGAGTAGGATTTGGACCCTTAGGCAGCTGCAATTGTTCTGAAAGGTGGATTTTCCATGTTTTTTTTTAATCTTCAATATGCTGAAGATTCTAGGAATGACCAGGTATGGGGTATAAAAAAATAATAATTAACCTTAACTACCAACTCTTGAATCAGCAAATCCTCTTTTGGGAGTTTGCCCTTTTCCCCACTATAGTGCGATCTCAGATTTGGTATAAATAGTTAAGGGAGGTGTGGGTGGTAAAGCCCCCAACTTGTGTGGGTTCAAAGTGCTTCCATGTGGTTTATTGTGCTTTTTGGCTGACTGGTTTCTTTCCCTCAGTATATTCTTGGTGTTGTGCGAAGTTGGTTAAGTGATGATTTGGTGTTTTCATTTTTGGGTATGCGGGTTTTTGATGTTATCAAGTAGACCCATATGTATATACACACACATACACACATAAACACACACACATAAACACACACACACACACACACACACACACACACACACATCTGTGTTGTGTGTGTGTGTGTGTGTATATATATATATATATATATATATATATATTTTTTTTTTTTTTTTTGGGGAGTGATATTAAAAAATATGGGTAAAGCAATGAAAGACTGACAGAAAGTGGTCTGAGAGACATTGAAAAGTCACTGAAAATTTTAACTTATCTGAGCTCTGGAAGGTCATGTCTAGTCGCTTAGACAGAAAATGAAATCTGTGAGTTACAGGGGTAGTCAGGTGTTCAGTTCTGGAGTAGCTGATGTTGCCTGTTGGGTCTGACAGATGGAGGACATACCCATTAGTTGAGGCAGGTGTATAAGATAGCCTAAGATCACAACTTTCAAATTCCACTGCATATTTTGTCTGCACCAAAGTATAAAATACTTTCAATATCTTGTGCATCA
>NC_056733.1:622434263-622449263 GCF_019279795.1 Protopterus annectens
TATTGTCAAGTCAAGATGTGCCATGCTGACAGACTCCTACCCAAGCAGTCTGAATGCTGTAATTAAATCAAAAGGTGCTTCAACAAAGTATTAGTTGAAGGGTGTGCACACTTATGCAACCAGCTTATTGTACTTTTTTATTTTTTATATTTTTTCCCCTAAAAGATTTGTTTGTTTTTCAACTGAATTGTACAGGTTGTAGGTCACATTAAAGGTGGGAAACGTTTTGAAATGATTTATTGTGGTCTCATTTTTTTATATCACAAACACCTGGCATTTTAACAGGGGTGTGTACACTTTTTATATCCACTGTATATATGTATATATATATATATATATATATATATATATATATATATATATATATATATATATATATATATATATATACACACACACACACAGACAAACACACAAACACACACATATACTATATACATTGAAATGACTCTGTTCTGAGGAACTTTTTTGTAGTGATAGTTCTTAATTTTATAATTTAGTTATGCTTTTTGCCAGATGACTTAAGATTTAATATTAAGAGCTGCTGTCTTTAGCTAATGACCGTATAAAAAATGAATGGTGTAATTTGTATATAGCTCGATATCATATTGTATCAATGGTACTTAAGAGTTCACCTTATTCATAATGCCGTCCATATGGCTTTAACACCCAAGAAGAGCTCTATAAAAAGGGCGGTATTCATAGTCTCACACTTTGCAGATGTGTAAAGAAATGTGTGAATCAGGAACGGCCTTAGGTCAACTGGTGCCCTCGGCAAAAGGGCTCCACGGCGCCCTCCACCACACCAGCCGGTGCCCCATCCTGGTCTGCCTACACCAAACATATACTGGAAAAGTGCTAGAGTGGTGCCCTAGGCGGCCGTCTAGTTGGCCTATGCCTAGGGCCGGCTATGGTGTGAATCACACCTTTATATCTATATTTAAATGAATAAAGTGCAATGAAGAGGATCTTGATTTAAGAACTGATCCTTGCAGTGAGGTGCCAGTCACACTTTTACATATTTTAATTGGTGTAAACTGACAAGAAATGAGTGTAGTCATATGAGATAAAATCTAGCACTGTGCTAGGCTCAGCTCTACCTGCTTATCGAAACTTTCTAAAGGCTTTTATTTACACTGAGGATATTCTTATATGAACAACCTGTTATGGCTTTTATAACTATGAAAAAGAGGAATCTAAAACTATAAGAAATGCGGAATACAGCAGGTAAGAAAAACACAACAGGAGCACATTTAAGAGGATTGTTCAGGAGGAAGTGGAGAGGATAGCTACTATGTTTGGTTCTAGGTAGATTCCCATTTTTCCAAAATTCTTTTACTAGAGGAGGTTGGGGAAGGAAGAAGTGAAGAGTGTGTCAGAAGGTTTACTTTCAAAACCTGGAAATGTACCCAGTCGAGTGACTGACTGTCAAAACCAGGTTTTCTAAGAGGCTAAACATCAAACCTTACCATACCACAGCTGGAATATCGACTTCCAGATGGCACATGCAGGTCAGCACATTGTCAAAATGGCGAATATCTAACTTTCAACATTACCATGGTTCGAGATGGGGGCTGCAAAATGTTTTAATTTTCACTATTCCAGTTCGACGACGTGATGACTCGACCGGATGCATTTCCAGGTTTTGATAGTAAACCGTGTCAGAGTGCTACTCACAAGAGGCACTTAAAAGCAGATTTTATTACATAAAAGAACAACGAACCATCAAACACTGAACTAGTGCCTCGGCTTACGCCTTCTAGGTTCAAAAGTTTGTAAATGTCAAGTAGTAATCCATTACAGGATATTCAAAATGGCATTGCAACTTTAATTGGGGAGTTTGTCTGGAAGGGTATCTTGTCTAAAATGTTAGGTGATATACTACTGGTAGCTAATCTCCACATTCCATTATTGTATACATTGTCCAAAATACATAAAAATACGTAGAATCCTCCAGGTAGACCCAGGTGAGGGGGACCAATGGAGAGGGTGGGAGAAATCCTTGATATGATATTCCCGCCCTATGTGGTACGACTTCCTTCATATATTAGTGATAATCACTAAGCGTATTTTGGGAGAAATTAAGAAGGTAGTTTGGTAAGAGGATTGTTTTTTGTTACAGTGGATGTTAACAGTTTATATATATCCACTGACCATAATTTTGGTTTAGAAGCAATTACCTACTACCTATCTAATCTTAACGGTTTGCGGAGTATACTAGATATTACTTATTTTGTTCTGAACCACAGTTGCTTCCTTTTTAATGGTAATTGTTATAAGCAACTTAAAATTTGCTCCTAGTTGTGCAAATTTGTTTATGGGGAGATTTGAGGAAATGTTTTTTTATAAGTAATGTTATTTTATTGACTTTTTTGTTTTTTATAAAAGTAATATAGATGATTTATTTTTTATAGTTAGAGGTTCACATGAGAAATTTACTAATTTTATGTAGGGTGCTCAGAGCAACTACTTTGTTCCACCCTTTGTATATAATATTCAGAAAGATAGAATCCATTATTTGGATGTATTGATATATATTTTTCATAGTGAGATTCATTCTGTTCTGTATATGAAGGGAACTTTGGTTAACACTTTTCTTTTTTCTTCCAGTGCACACCCAGGCCATTTGGTTAAATTTTTTCCATATCAGGAATTTTATATCTTTTTGTTCAGAGGATGAAAATTTTCAAGAGGTGGCTATGGATATAGTAAACAGTTTAATTAGTAGAGGGTATAGTCAGAATCTCCTTCTTACTACCTGGTAGAAAAACAGGGGAAGAAAGTATATAATAACAGTTTGTATGGCAGAAAAACTAGTTTGGATAGAGATATATTTGAAGAAGTACACTTTGTAACCCAATATGCCCCTTTTGTAGAAGGGGTAGCATGTATTCTCAAAAAATATTGGTATATAGTTACATCTGATGAGGTATATAGGGATATGAAGCTTAATATTTCATATAGGAGTTTTTTGATTATAGGAAGTTGTATAGTACTTATGAAAATAAATGATAAGGGCATTAGTATGGAATGTAGGCGCTGCACAATTTGTAAGTATAAGGAAAAGATGACATATATATGCTTAATAATATGGTATTTATTGTCCCTGGGGTATATAATTGCTACCAGAAGATGGTGATATATGGACTAGTTTGTCCTTGTTGTAAGTTTTATATGGAGAAAACAGTACGGCAGGTTAGGGTGAAAATACAGGAGCATATAAGGTATGTAAAAAGTAACTTGCCCACTAAACCAGTTGCATTACATTTTATGGAAAAACATAATGGTGATTTTAATTTGTTAACATTTTTATCATGTATGTATTGAGAAACGTGGAGTTATATTTAAATCCTTCCAATATTTTGTTGCAAAAAGAAGCATGGTTTATTTTTTCATATGACACATTACAACCTAAGGGGCTCAACAATGAGCTTCTTATGAAATATTTGATTTGACAGAATTTTTATATTATTAGTTTATACAGCTGGATATCAGATAATGAATTAATTTGTGATAGGTATGTTTTGAATTGGAAATAATAGCAATAATACATGTATATATTTTGTAATGTTTGCACTTATTGTGTATTTAGTAGTTAAGGTCTTGTTTCTTTTAAGAACATTGAATAACTGATTAATTGGTTTTGTTAGATATTTATGCGTGTAAGTGTTTTACAAACATTTGAACCTAGACGGCATAAGCCGAGATGCTAGTTCAGTGGTTTGTTCTTTTATGTAATAAAATCTGCTTTTAAGTGCCTGTTGTGAGTATTATTTTGTGGAAGTTTGAATATTTGGTACTATTTATGGAGAAAGCGATTTTTTGAATTTTGAAGAGTGTGTCAGAGAGAGGGTTAGGGAAGAGTTAACACAAAACATAAAACACATACAGGACAGGCAGAAGTACTATGGTAGGCTGACAGTGGCAGGGGGAACCAAGACATACAGATGGCAGACACAGATTTAAAAAAAAAAAAAAAAGGCCAGGAGCCTAGTTTCCCCCTAATATGGTGGGCCTCACATATCCTCCTGCCTTTATGGACTTCAGCAGAGTGTCTCCAGTGGTGTGGGGATTGACACTTCCAGTGACTTAATGGTTAGAGCCAATTGGGACAGCAAGTCTTTCACCTGTTGGAGGAGAACATTATATGGCCACCAATATCTCCCGTGGCCCTTTTGACTGTAACCTCTACCAAGTTCTGAAGCCCATGTTCCATGGCTTGCCAGGCTGCCACACACCGGGAGGACCACAGGTGTAGAGCCACTGCTCTCATCCTGTGAAGTGGCCCATGGGCTGGCAAAGGAGATCTTTTCTGCACTTGGGAGGCTTGCGGCAGACTTGCACTGGGAACTTCTAGGCCTGTAGAAAATAGGACAAAAAAGAAAATTAAACAGAGACAAGATGACTAGAGAAAGGACTCATGAGTGTTAAGTAGCAAATGCCTTAATTTCAATGATACAAAAATTATAGAAGTAACATTTTATTTATGAATATGAAACTGTCATTAACCAATTATATAGCCTGCAATTAGTAATATAAAGAGTAAATGCCAGCAAATAGTGGTTGAGGTCCAAGTATGCTTACACTGGTATTACTGCATTTATTGTAACATGACTGAATAACAATTAAGTTCTTCATGAAATGTTATAAATCATCTCCAGTTAAGTAGTGTAAACAGTAAATACTGGCAAGTATGCTTTACGGTCAGCTGCACTTTCACTTTCAAAATTTTCATTATTGACACACTACATTTCCATTCCACTTGACTGATTTACTATAATAAAAATCACATAAATCTCAATGAATATATTTACTGCATATTTACTGACCACGTAATGATGCTGTAAGTATGACATCCTGGGAAGCTGAATGCAATTTTCTCAGCAGCTGCAGAGATATCAAGAGTAGGAGAAAACAGACTAAATGTATGTGCCTTAGATGGCTGCAGTATTTCATATTTCTACTGGCTTTTCTAATACAGCTTAAGGTATGCCATCACCTCCTACTTTTCATCCTTAATTTTTTTCTAGTACTCAGTTCTTTATTTGTTTGGAAATCCAGCATGTTATGCTGTAAAAGTGTGCAGACTATGCCATATGGAAATAGTTATGTTAACAGTATGACTGCAGAGTTGAGAAAGTATCTGATCTGCAAAAAAAGTAATATTTTGTATACCTTTGGTGCCAAGAGAGAATGCTTTGCAACTGAAAATGAAATTGCTACAGGCATTGTTAAACATTTCTTGAGTTGTCACATTCAGAATCACCAAAAAAGAAAGAGGAAAAAAACCACACTGGAAACAACACACTTAAAAGTTAGCGCTTTCGTTTACTCGAATGTTGTAAACTTCTTCAGACAATCAAAATTCAATTCACAAACCTTAAATACAATTAAATTAGTGATGTCATCAATTGAAAAAATGACCCACCTCATTTTAAAGAAACAAATAACAAGCATAATAAAGCATGGTATAAAATGCAATAAATAGTACTAGATAGCATGAAATGTTCCATTTACTGTCGTAAAAGACACATAATGTATACCTAATGAGAGAAATCTCTCATCTTATTAAAGCTTTTAATTTTAAAATGCTTTTGATGGAAATAACATCATTTAGCCTTGGTGGTGTTGCAGCTTTCAATTTTAGTTGCCACAACACTTCTTTCTCCTCTAGTTTTAAACAAATAGGGCCACCCTCACCACTATCTGAGACCTTATCAATTATTAAAAACTGAAATTCATGTCCTGGAAAGCTAAACACATGTCTCGCTAGTGCATTATTGAAATTGTTCTTCCTAATAGCATAACAATGCTCATAAATTCTATTTTTCAGTGATCTATCCGTTTTGCCCACATAAAAAGAAGAGCATTGGAAACATAACCCTAAATAAACTACTCCTCTGGTGTTACAATTGAATTTGTCATTGATGTAAATTTTAATTCTACCCACTGTTAATGAACTAGTCCAGGGATCTAAACCTTGTCATCACAATAAACAAAACATGCTGGAGGGATAGGGTCCTGACCCAGGGACTCCCCAGACTCTGGAATAGACTGCCCATACATGTCAAGCAGACTGCCTCTTTGGCCCTCTTCAAAAGGAACCTTGATGATTGGATGGGAGAAAGGAAATTCACCCGGGGATCATGTCAGTTGCCCTGCTAGACAGGGGTCCAGGAAAGTAAATAGTGTGGGAAGAAATAGCCAGGGAATTGTTATGGCTAGGCTTGTATAGGCCCTAGGGCCGATAGCCTAGTACCAACTTATGGATCTATGAACATCCTGACACAGGGAAAGAATACAATTTCAGGGTGAAAGTAAATTGTAATACATATCATATAAGTGTATTTAGCACAATGTGCATCATGCCAGTCTTTCTATTTGAGGAAAGACTGACAGACGCTTGAGGGATCGGGTGAGAGAACATTTATATGGCATTAATGTGGGGTTAGGAACAAATGCATTAGCCAAACATGTGAAATTGAATGATAGTACATACAAGTTTAGGTTTTTGGTAATAGAGATCATTAGTATTAATAGGAGAGGTGGTGATATTGGGGTTCAAACAAAAAATTCTGAGATGAGATGGATAACTCGATTGGAGGGTATCTATCAAACCTGCCCTTAAGAATAGGGGTTTGTTCAAGTAATGATATTTTTATATGAATTTTAAGTAAAGAGAACACATTTTTAAAATGATTTTTAAAATGATTTGTTAAAAATTGTTTTATATGTTTTAATGATATTAGAGCCTTCACTTTGATGGTGTTTTTTAAAGGGACTAGTATATAGTTCTGATAACTGAATATGACAATAGATTGATGGAGAGTTCTGATTGGTTGGAAGTGGTATTTAAACTGTTTTTACTCTGTTATGTTGTCTGATGAAGTAGCATGGTATGGCTGCGAAAGCGCTCACTATTGAATAAATATTTTTGTTTTAATAATTACTTGAGTGGAGTTTTTGACATTGTGTGGTTCACTACATTGTTTTTGTTTGGGTTGTGTGATTTTAACAATTGGCTTAGCTTCTGGTGTCAGTCCAAGGGGGGACATTATTTGATGGCCTGGGAGGACATGGTTGACAGACCATGCTGCTTGGACAGGGATGGTCTGCACTTATCCCTTCTAGCCTTTTGGATATTGGCAAAGACTTTTTCCACCCCATAGTGCCTTTTTGGGCAATGCTAAACTGATAAACCTACCAACTTAACAGAACCTATGAAGAAATATCTGAAGGTGGTACTGCTCAATGCTAGAACTCTTAACAAGAAACTCCACTCCCTGCAAGCCTTCTTCTCCCTGGAGAGAGTAGACATCTGTGTAGTAACAAAGACATGATTTAAAGTTGCAGACAGCACCCTATCAATGGAAGATTAGAATGCCTTTCATAGCTTTTGACCAGATACTCCGCAGGAGGAAATTAATGGTAGAGGAATCTCAGTCTATATTAAAAACAGCCTCACATCCAGACTAGTTAAAGTGTATGACCCACTGGAATTCATTTATGTGCAACTCACCATAAACAGAGATTTGTACCATATCCTTGCAACCTATAGGTCCCCCTCCATGTCCCAGGAAACCTATACTACCTATCTCAATCTACTAGAGTCCCTCACCGTTCATCCCAATGCATCCTTGACCTTGTACTCATGAACATGGGGGGGGGGGTAATGTTCCTCACTCAATGTAATGTCTTCACTCATCAGAGCTAACCATAAAGCAGTATTACTTGAAATAAAAATTAAATCCAGGGATCCAGCGAAACCAAAAACTTTTAGGAACTATTCCAAGGCTAACCTCTCTCTTACTAAGCAACACCTTGGCTAAATTCCAAGCACATCCAAACCCAGTAAACACCAAGGAATATGCTGAGTTGTTTTCAAAATCTCTGTACAGACATATTGACAGATGTATAGAGTGAGCTGTGCCCACTCATATTAAGAATAAGGCAAACTCAAAAGACAAGCCAGCCTGGTAAAATCACAATATCAATTGGTTATACGACAAAAGAAAGAAATTTTGGCCAATCCTAGGAGGAACAAAGCCATACACACTAAAAACCTCCTGACCAATTTAAACAGGCAGCTAAGAGGGCTAATTAATACTTCAAAGGCTAAATTTGAAGGAAAAAGTGCTAAGAAATGCATAATTGTTCCCTTTTTTAAGTTAACCATCCCGGCTAATTACTTTGTTGATAATATGTCCCTAATAGTAGACCCAGTGGTCAGGGATCTGGGTAGGCATGTAGACAGTAGCCTTACCTTCGACCACCACATGGCCACAGTGGTAAAGAAATCCTTTTGTGTTGCTCAAGCTATAGGTAAGGGCATGGCATCTAGGTCCAGAGAGGTAATTGTCCCACTGTACTCCGCCCTTATCAGACCAATCATAGAGTACAATGCTCCATTTGGTATATACCTGATCAGGCACACGCAGCAACTAGAGTAACCTCAGAGATTCCTTACAAAAAAAAAAAAACAAGGCCTAACAAACCTGTCTTTTGCACAGTTCCTTAAGCCCTTTCCCTCTAATCAATCCCCTAGAGATTGCTGGAGGGCGATCTATGCCTGGCGTACAAGGCATCCACAAACCCCACACTTATGAATCTCCTACATATTTGTAAGTCAAAAAGTACTAGAAATACAAGATCTAGGGAACTGAATTTTGTCTGTGACTTAAATAGAACATACTAGAGAGACAGATATGTATCCGAGAGACTGTTCCTCCTATGGAACAGACTTCCCATCTATGTGAAATTATGTTTGTCTATTACCCAGTTTATGCAAAACCTAAATCAGTGGATGGGGAATAGGAAATTTACACCGGGTCTGGCACTCATGTCCTTTATGGACAGAAGTAGCTTATAAATGCCTAGCCCTTAATGTCCTACTTGTATAGTGACACCATTATTCTTTCAGGAAAACTTGGTTAGGCTTAGAAAGGCCCCCTGGGTCATTATCCTAGTAGCAATCTATGAATCTATGAGCAGTACATGGTCTAATAAGTTTCTGCGATCCCCTACTATCTCTGAATCATGACTAAGGTGCTCTTATTCACAGCCAGAGCACATATCTACTGCTCTTATGTGTAATGGTCAAGAATACCACCTTATTTCTTAGAATTGTCATATTCTCTATTTATTCCAGAATGTATAATTCTGTTTTCCTCAAATTAGTGTAGCAATGTAGCTGTGTTTGATTTGTTTTATATTTACAATTTAAAATGCGGCAATGTATTTTGTCCAAAGTGTTAAAGTAAAATAAAAATGATAGTTTTCAATAGTTTTTACCACAAGAAAACTTAGCTGGGGGCTCTATTACTGAATTACACTAGAAACTCCTAGGCTTACTTTGTTTATATTCTGTTTTTGAGCTCTAAATTGTATGTATTTATTTATTTATTTATTTATTTATTTATCTATTATTTATTTAGTGTGCATCTTGAGGCCTAGGTCATGGCTAAATAAATTTATCTAACATGTCCATTCAGCCATTTAGCAAATGTAAAACAAATACTTTTTGTCACTTCATATACTCGGAATCTGATCAATTTTGCTGTTGACATTTACTGACTCTAGTTGCTTTCAGTGTATTATTTTCTTTTTTATCCTTTTAAGCCAAGATTTTTGTTCAAATATGAGCAAGTTTTACTTCTAGAGGGTTGATTTCAGGGAGCAGTGTTGTTTTCAGGGGAATTCTTTGTCTTTGTGATATTACATTTTTTTTCTTTATGTTTATGTGTATGACAAATTCTGTTTTTATTTTACTTTGTTTTTATTCTTATTTTACTTTTTGTAAAGCTAGAGTACATGTGGATTTGGGGGTTGTTTTTTGTAGGCTATGGCATTTTAGGGTCGTGTATGTTTCTGTCTTTTGCATGTGCCGTATTTTAGGTTTTCCTTTAGTTTTTAGTGAGTGTAATAAATATGGCAACTTTAAGAGAATTTTAGCAGTTTAGATGATGGATCAATGGTGTAGAATAACTTGCTGCTGATGAGGCAAGAGTATAAATAAACTTTTGATGACACACCAAGAATGTAGATAAGAAATATGCACAGATTGTAGCAAACACAAGTGTTTATCGTATCTTTTATATTAGCTCTGCTGTTAAGGTAAAATATATACATACACACACATGCACACCATATAATTTCAGAAATATAGCAAAACATTTCAGAAAAGTCTCAGACATATTTATTCAATACTGTTCTTAAGTATTATATGCACTTATCTAAGTAAAAAAACAGCAGTTTATGAATTTCAGAAAACAAAACACAATTAAAAACATACTAAACTGAGCATTATTACTGACAATCAAGCAGAGTGAATATTATTGTTTGTTTTCCACAGTCACTGAATAGCTACAATGGAGGCGACATAGAAGGTGCTAGAAGACTGGGTCGTAATGCCTTGTGGGTCGCTGTTGCATCAATTATTATCGGACTTCTAGTTATCGGTATCTACTGCACAGTTCACTTCACCACGGTAAGGAATATCAGGAAAAAATTTTAACCTGCTCCATGTAATGAAAATTATGAAATAGTAGTAAACAGAAAACCAGTCCACCTATGAAAACTAGCAGCAAGGATGCAAGCAGCAGCTCGCAGACTTAAAAGGGCTGCTGAATTACATCTTATTGTATTTGTTAAAGACGTTTTATAGTAGAGGTATTTAAAATGCAATGTAAAAATACATATTTATATTAAGTTTAAGTAATACCTGTAAAAATATGTCTTATTACAGGATTCCAACACATGTCCTGCCTCTACTATGTGCAGGCAGCTGGGGCACTTTTGTTACAGGTGTGCCTTTCTTATCCTAGCAGTAAAAAAGAGGATATAATATTTTTTAATTACTAATTTATTTATTTCATTATTACATGGTAAAGATGCACACACCTGCAGTGCAGTCATACATTCAACAAGAGAATTACACAACAGAAAAAATAAATCAATAAAAATGCTAACCTTTGATTACCTGTGTTAAGGAACTACAGCACTGAGTTCCGAGCTTCCATTTAGTTGCAATATCTTGAAAACGTTTAGACAAAGAGGATTCTACAGACCACAATGGGCAGTGTAGAGGAAACCATGTCTCTTCAGGCCATAAGGGAGCTATCAAAAACACCCTGGCCTTCAGAAATGTGGCACTTTAATCAACTGAAGTGTGATTGTCACGAGTCTGTCACTGATTCTGATGATATTCCCAACTGTCTTCAACAAACTATCTCTCATCACAATTCCAACACCATTTCTAGTCTGTCCTCCCCTTGAGTAGTAGACTCTGGATCCCTGGCCAAGAGACTTTGCTACACTACCCTTTCACTTTGTTTGCTGGACACATGGAATATCCATTCTGCTTAGTATTGTGTCATTCATTTCCAAATTGCATTCCAGCATTCAGCTTCTAGTCAGTATAGCAATCCTTAGTTCATTTTAGCAGGTTGACTGGTTTTGCATTCAGCTTTCACTCAACAGAGCTAACCCCAGGTAACCTACTCTTGGCAACTGGACACTGGGTGGCCAATAGCTTACTGGCCCAGGGCTGCTGGACTACTGGGCTTTATGGCAGCACACATTGTCCAACAGGGGCTTGCAGACCTCTCTCACCATAAGTATTGGCCTCCTGTTATCCATTGGAGTAGGCCAGGTCTTCAACATACTTAGCACTGGCAAATATCCATTGCCTGTTTTGGCGACATTAGTCAATGTGACCAGATCACCTTGAGACAATTTTTATACCATCGAGGAGCTATCCCTAAGGTATTACACAGTCTGTGAATGGTGTTCTCCTATCTAGAGGATACCACAACTGATGCCTAAAATGGCTTATCCACTAGACACCACCAACAGTCTCTGGTGCTGCTCGTTTATAATTGTTCTATGTTGTCAAACGTTTTAAGTTCAGTCTTGGAGGAATAGGTTAAAATTCAGTACCTTCCTTCCTTGAAGTCCAAATGCATAAGTGGAAGCTGATGAATGAATGAAATCACCAAGTTGTCTGGAAAAACACCGAAAAATGAAAAATCCATTTATGGAAAGAAGAGTTTTCTTTTCTTTCTCACAATATTGACTTAAGTAAAACTATGCTGAGCAACCATAAAAATAAAATTAAGAATAAAATAAAATAAATAAAGCTCCGTGGTTCAATCAGTGGCAAACCCTTTATTTCTCTTTCATTTGTTTAGGTCTTAAGAGCAGGCAGATGAATGTTGTAATAATAACAATCAATGATTAAAAACCATGTATTTATACAAAAATGACAATATTATAATATAAAATTAAAAGACTCAAAAAACTCTTAACTGCTAGTATTCATTTTTTCTACATTGACCAGCCAATAGCATTATGTGAAAGTGCACTGTCCATGGGGTGAGAAATAGTTGGTAGGACTGAGGGAAATAGTAGTCAAATAACGTGGCGAGATCATCTTGCCTAGGAGACGATCGCATCTCTCAGAGGAGAGAGCTACATATGCAAAATTATTTACAGAAACCCTGTACAAACATGTAAATGGCTGCATTGAGGCTGCTGTACTGACTAGAAGTAAGCCTAGATCTAACACCAAAAACAAGCCACACTGGTGGAATCCTTCCCTTAACAGCCTATATAACAAAAGAAAAAATGTCATTGGCAAAATGACAAAGAGCAACTCTCACAGAGACAAGAGCTTGGTGATTCAACTAAATAAGAAACTAAGAGATCTAATAAAGTCTAACAAGGCTAATTATGAAGACAGGCTAGCCTCTCAGACATAGGACAATCGCAAAGCTTTCTTCAGCTATGTTAGGAACCTTAAAGGTAATAGCAGTGTGCAGAACTGGTGGTAAATGGCATAACCCTCACTGACCAGGGTAACATAGCAAATCTACTGGCTGATAAATTTAGCTTTAACTTTACCCTCCACTCCCCCCAACTACCCCTTGCGAAATCCCTTTAGTCTATCCCTCCCAAAACTATCAATAGAGAGCAGGTCCTGAAGGTGCTTGCTAAAGCCAAAAATATTGCCTCAAAGGGCCCCAACATCCGCAGTTGTATCCTAAATAGCCTAAACCATGACCTAGCAGGACCACTAATGGCACTCTTCAACTACAGCCTCAAAATAGGTTACATGACAGGTGAATGGAAGGCCTCAACAGTCATTCCTCTTCATTAGGGTGTACCATCAACTGACCCCAGGAAGTACAGACCCATCAGTCATACAAGTCTAATATGCAAAGCCATGGAATGAATTATCATGGAAATTATCAACAAGAACATTGCATCCTACAGATGCTGGACTCATTCCAGTTTGGCTTTGTTGAGGGAGGGCCTTGTCTACTTAACCTGGTAGACTTCTTTGAGAGGTCACCATGGCTATGGGTGAGGGGAAAATGGTGCATACTTCCTTCCTTGACCTGGCCAAGGCATTTGATACAATCCCCCACTGAGGTATTGTTGACAAACTCTCAGAGCTATTCCCCAAACCAAAACATCTGTAAGGACAGCAGGTGCACAGGTTCAAAAGACAATATCAAAAAACAAAACAGCCAGCACTCAGCTGGAGCAAATATCTAGTTTTAATATACAAAAACAGACCGGTTCCGGCCCACAGGCCTTTTTCAATGTGTAGACATTGGAAGAGGCCTGTGGGCAAAAAACGGTCTGTTTTTGTACATTAAAACTAGATATTTGCTCTAGTTGAGTGCTGGCTGTTTTGTTTTTTGATATTAACTCTCAGAGCTAGACATAAATCCATGCATAACTCACTGGATTGCCAGCTTGCTCACAGATAGGCCCCAAGAAATCAGGATCTTTGAGAATACCTTCACCAAGAGACCAGTCACCAGTGGAGCACCCCAAGACTCCTGTGTTGGGCCCACTCCTGTTTGGCATCTACTCCTCAGAAGTCAAGGCTAATGTCAAAGGCCTCTGGCTCTCCAAGCTCACAGATGACTGTAAATTGGGAGCTATCATAGATTCCCCCCTTGAAACCAACAGCTTATAAGAAGGTCTAACACAAACAAATGGCTGGTGCAAAAGCCACGGATTAAAACCCAATGCAAAGAAATGCATTATAGTGTCTTTTGGCAACTTGTCCACCCAAGCTAATTACTTCATCTAAAACACCCCTAACAGCTGACATGATAGTTAGCGATTGAGGAACATATGTAGACAGTAATCTGGTGTTCGACCAACACATAGCCAAAATAGTAAAAAAAAATATTCTATGTTGCCCAACTCATAAACAAGGGTATGGCATCAATGTCCAAGGAAGTTAAAGGATCACTCTACTTTGCCCTTATCAGACTCATCATTAAGTACAACGATCCCTTTGGCATGTACCTAACAGACACTTGCAACAGCTGAAATGCCCTCAAAGGTTCCTCACCAGGAGAATCCAGGGTATGAATACCCTGTCCAACAAGGATTGCCTTAAGGCCCTATCTCTGTACTCAGTCTCTTACAGGTTACTGAGAAGCAATCTATGCCTAGCATATAAGGCATCCTCAGTTTCAGCTCTGATGGATCTCTTGAACATCCACAAGAGAAACAGCACCAGTAACACTAGATCCAAGGGCCTAAACTTTGCCTGCAACATAAATAGAACATGCGGATGTGATTGACATCTGTCTCAAAGGATTCTCACACTATGGAATAAGCTCCTCATCTACATGAAGCAGAGTTCATCCATGAATCTATTCAAAAGAAACTTGGATCATTGGATGGAAAATTGCAAATTCACCCCGGTCTGGCCCCCATTTCTTTGATGGACAGAGATCAACAATAAGTAAATTAATCCCCAACTAACATAACCCTTAGCTACCTCTTTACTAACATACCCCACCATATAGATGTCCAAGAAATTTGGGAACAAAAGTGCATTGGGTTGCACTAGTAGGCTTATAAAGATCCTGGTGGTTGTTTGCCTAATATAAACCTATGAACCCATGAACCTATAGTGCACACTGTTCACTGTTAGACAAAGATATTAGGACATCAAAGCTAAAGTAGCCTCAA
>NC_056733.1:622454263-622456763 GCF_019279795.1 Protopterus annectens
TCTAAAGGTCTGAACCTCTAACCAGCAAGTTTCTCTTAGATCAAATTCTTGTTTTAAGATATCTAGATTTTTAACTTTATTATCAGATATCAACTGATACCAGTACTTTAGATCATTATCTATAGCTAAATGAGTTCCTTCAGAAGTAGATGACAAAAGCATACCCTGAGTATACATTATAGGAAATACAATAAAATTCCATTCCCTATACTTAGGGTGCATGAATATAAAGTTACGATAACTAATAATAATATTTAATGGGTAACAAACCATATGTTTAGGTGTAATAGGTGAAGTACAAAATTCCTTTAGTAACCATAACATGGAGTTATTTACAATCATATTTTTGTGTGTTAAGGAGATTTTCATGAAGTGTATACTAATTAGCTCCCAATAATCTTTCCATTTTGTGATATATGACTGATCTATTAATAAAGTAATAACTTTTACAATAGAAGAGATAGTATATAAATTAAAGTCTGGAAAAGAAATACCCCCTTGAGACCAGCTATTAGTATGTTTCTTTAATGCAATCCTAGGTCTATTAGGTGCCCATAAGAAATTTAACATTAGTGTGTTCAGTTTCTTGATAATTATTTTGTAGGTGGAAGTATTATTGATTGTATTAAGTATAAAATCTTGGGGAATATTATCATTTTAATAATTGTAAGTCTCTCCTCCATAGTAAAAAACATATTATTCCAGGTATTAAAAAGATTTTGTATATTAAGAAAACAGGTATTATAATTATTATATATAATAGATTTAATATCTTTAGATAGTATTATACCTAAATAAGTTATCTGACCTGAATTGGGTACATATTTAGTAAAATCACTAATGAGAATATTTTTTCGTGTATATATAGGTAGTATTTTAGTTTTTCTTCATTGAATATTAAACCAGAAATACTTTTAAAATTCATCATGTTATCAAATAGAGACTGTATAGAAGAATTAGATCCTGCTGATGTAATTAGAACATCATCTGCAAAAGTTGAATTTTGGATGTTGTATT
This sequence comes from Protopterus annectens, assembly GCF_019279795.1. Taxonomy (NCBI): domain Eukaryota; kingdom Metazoa; phylum Chordata; order Ceratodontiformes; family Protopteridae; genus Protopterus; species Protopterus annectens. Next base: position 622,455,281 of record NC_056733.1, read on the forward strand.
TTCATCTATTTCAAAACCCTCTATGTCAGTACTGTTTCTGATCAAATTAGCCCAAGGCTCCATTACTAAAGTGAATAATAGTGGAGAAAGTGGACATCCTTGTTTTGTACCTTTAAGAATGGGTATTTTTGTGAAACATATGTTCCTACCTTAATATAAGCCAACGTTCCTTTGTATAAATGTTCAATTAGATTTACAAATGCATCCGAGAAGTTTGTGCACTTCATTAAGGTAAACAGATAGTCCCAACTTACTGAATCAAATGCTGAACTTATATCAAGACTAATAAGTGTTAAATCTTTCTTTTTCCTATTTGCAAAATCTATTAATGTTAAAGTTCTTCTTATATTATCAAAAGTATTTCTATTTACAATGAAGCCTGTCTGATCTATATCTATAATGCCGGAATGATTGTCTTCAATCTATCAGCAAAGATATTCATAAACATTTTATAATCAACATTAAGTAATGAGATGGGCCGATATGAAGAACATCTAGTTGGATCTTTATTAGGTTTTAAAATTGACGAAATAAATGTATATTGCCAAGATGGGGGGGTTATTAACTCAGTTTGGGCCAAAATAAAACTTTATGTATTAATGAATATGTATTTTTAGAAAGGATTTTATATATCTCTGGTATAATACCATCATTACCCGGTGCTTTGTTTGATTTAAGCTTATTTATTTGTGTAATAACTTCTGTATATGAAATACTCTTGTCCAATAGTTTAATCTGTTGTTTATTAAGCTTTTTATTCATATTTGTGGTTATAAATTCCTTTATTTTATCTTTAGGTTCCATGTTAATATTATTATGGTTAATTTTGTGAAAGTGATTTCTAAATTCATCTAGTATTTCTGGTATACTAGAAACATTCTTCTTTTTCCTTAGAGAAAAGATTTCTTTGATATGGTTTTGTTTATTCAACCTTTTTGTTTTATTTTTAAGTCTATGTAAGTATTTGGGGCTTATTGAATAAGACAAAACTTGTATTTCTCTAAAGTTATTTTAACTTTATGAGTTAAAATTTCTTTGTATTTCTCATTTAGTTTGTTTATTTCTTCAATAACTTTCTTGTCCATAATATTTTCTTTATTATTATGTTTGGAAGAGTCTAATTTACTTTGAATATCTAACAATTCCTTATCCCAAGATTTCCTTTTATTATTATACCATCTGATACTTTGTCCATATAGATATGATTTTAAGGCATCCCAAACATAAACAATGGAGACTTCAGGAGTGTTATTTATGTCTAAAAAATGTTTTACTTCTGAAAGTATATATTCTTTATAGTCTTTTAGTTGAGTTAAGTATGCTGGTATCCTTTTGATCTGAACATTATGAGTATTTTTATCATGAATTCAAAAACAATTGAATTATGATCAGATATAGGACATGAAATAATTTTGGAATTAATTAAATCTGTTGCCATCTGGTTAGAAATAAAGACCCTATCTATTTTTGAATAAGTTTTGTA